>NC_091380.1:17447401-17578650 GCF_038502225.1 Cherax quadricarinatus
AAATGTAAAAAAACAAAAAGATCTACTTTATTTTACATACTTTCAAATGTTGAAAAAACGTATATATACGTTTGGACCGTTTACGGGTTAACCACTAATAAGATGGCACATAAATAAAAAAAAAAAATGGTGTCATTAAAACTTATCAATACATCACTGTTCTGAAAAATCAACAGTTGGAAAATAAATTTACCTACACAGGCAGGTCCCACTTTACAGCGCTTCAGTTTTTGGTGTTCTGCTAATGCAGCAGTTCTCAATTATACCTATTCTTCATTTATTCAAACTTCTTACAATAAATATATTCACTACTCGCTATAATCTAAGGACGAAAATATTTTAAGGTAAGTAATATGTGTACTGTATATGCATTTTTTAGGCCTAACTCTACTGCTCACTAAATATATGATAGTGTAAATGTGTTATTAGACTTTAATATGCAAACCAAAGTGAAGAAAATGCTACGTTTCACTTTACAGCAGCAGCCTGAAACCTGCTGTATAAGCGGGGCCCTCCTGCATTTCTAAAATTGACAGTGTTATTACGACGCTTAAGAATAACCCTTGACCTCCATGTTACGCCTAGCTCAGTTGTTAGTGCAGCACTGCATGACCCTTATGGGTTTAGTGCCTAGTTACGATTATAATAATAATCAGTTGTTAGTGTCTGACAGATTTTGCATTAGTACGTCTGGGTCAACTGGCATATCTGGCAGACATTTACTCATCAGTCAAACTTGGACTGGAGCAGATCTCTGCTGGTATCGAGGGTTACTGCATGATGAAGACTTACATTATAGGGTGAAAGCACAAGTGAGTGATGTGAATTATGTGAACTAAATATAATATTTGTGTCTACTGATAGGTGTAAATGCAATGTGAGTATCAAGGCTCTTTCTCAAGTTGCTGGCCTAATCTATATCACCTTGGCTCAACTACCACAGTTTAACAGATTTACAAAGATGCAACTCCAACAGGAGTAAAAAAAATATTTAGAATCCCCCTATTGTATAAGTAACTAACCTCCCAGTTTGGCTATTATTCTCTTAATTCAACTACTGATATTAGGCTCTTCCAGGGATTACACTGATGCTAGTAAAAGATTCTTGACACAATTAAAGCAACCCTCTGGTTATACCACTCACACCTGATTAACCCTTAAACTGTCCAAACATAGATCTACATTCGCACGACTAGAGCTCTGAACATAGATCAACATTCGATTTTACATTCTTTCTTATGTAAAAATAAAAGCAGATCTACGTTCGGAGCACTACACACAAAAACGTAGATCTGCATTACGACAGTTTAAGGGTTAAAGTAAATTTTTGACTTACAAACATGTTGAGAATCATCTGTATAGCATATATCATTATTATATGCAATTCAGGAGGTCCCCAGTGTGTTTATAAGTCAAGGACTTAATGTACCTATTCCCCTTGTTTAAATCACAGAATGAGTGGAGTTTCAATTTCGTGAGTTACTCCTCTCGTTCCTCTGGTGATTCGTCACACTTGTGGAATGAGTTCTTGTCCATAGATACAATAATATTGATCGTAGAGTTAGCTGAGATTTTTACTTTAACTTACTTAATAAAATATTAGTTTTGGCCTTAATGATCCCTAAAATAATGACTTTTAGTATAAGTATCACCCAGAGTACAAGTATCAATAATACAGAGTACAAGTATCAGACATACAGAGTACAAGTATGAGACACACAGAGTACAAGTATCAGACATAGAGTACAAGTACCACACACTGACAGTACAAGTACCACACACTGGTAGTACAAGTACCACACACTGGCAGTACAGGTACCACACACTGGCAGTACAAGTACCACACACTGACAGTACAGGTACCACACACTGACAGTACAGGTACCACACACTGGCAGTACAAGTACCACACACTGGCAGTACAGGTACCACACACTGGCAGTACAAGTACCACACACTGACAGTACAGGTACCACACACTGGTAGTACAAGTACCACACACTGGCAGTACAAGTACCACACACTGACAGTACAGGTACCACACACTGACAGTACAGGTACCACACACTGGCAGTACAAGTACTACACACTGACAGTACAGGTACCACACACTGACAGTACAGGTACCACACACTGGCAGTACAAGTACCACACACTGACAGTACAGGTACCACACACTGACAGTACAGGTACCACACACTGGCAGTACAAGTACAACACACTGACAGTACAGGTACCACACACTGGCAGTACAGGTACCACACACTGGCAGTACAAGTACCACACACTGACAGTACAGGTACCACACACTGGTAGTACAAGTACCACACACACTGGCAGTACAAGTACCACACACTGACAGTACAGGTACTACACACTGACAGTACAGGTACCACACACTGGTAGTTCAAGTACCACACACTGGCAGTACAAGCACCACATACTGACAGTACAAGTACCACACACTGACAGTACAAGCACCACATACTGACAGTACAAGTACCACACACTGACAGTACAAGCACCACATACTGACAGTACAGGTACCACACACTGACAGTACAAGCACCACATACTGACAGTACAAGTACTACACACTGACAGTACAAGCACCACATACTGACAGTACAAGTACCACACACTGACAGTACAAGCACCACATACTGACAGTACAAGTACCACACACTGACAGTACAAGTACCACATACTGACAGTACAAGTACCACACACTGACAGTACAAGTACCACACACTGACAGTAGAGGTACCACACACTGGTAGTACAAGTACCACACACACTGGCAGTACAAGTACCACACACTGACAGTACAGGTACCACATACTGGCAGTACAGGTACCACATACTGGCAGTACAGGTACCACACACTGACAGTACAAGCACCACATACTGACAGTACAGGTACCACACACTGACAGTACAAGCACCACATACTGACAGTACAAGTACCACATACTGACAGTACAGGTACCACACACTGACAGTACAAGCACCACATACTGACAGTACAAGTACCACACACTGGCAGTACAAGCACCACATACTGACAGTACAAGTACCACACACTGACAGTACAAGCACCACATACTGACAGTACAAGTACCACACACTGACAGTACAAGCACCACATACTGACAGTACAGGTACCACACACTGGCAGTACAGGTACCACACACTGACAGTACATGTACCATACATTGGCAGTACAGGTACCACACAATGACAGTACAAGTACCACACACTGACAGTATAGGTACCACACACACACTGACAGTACAAGTACCACACACTGACAGTACATGTACCACACACTGGCAGTACAGGTACCACACACTGGTAGTACAGGTACCACACACTGACAGTACAGGTACCACACACTGACAGTACAGGTACCACATACTGGCAGTACAGGTGCCACACACTGGCAGTACAGGTACCACACACTGGCAGTACAGGTACCACACACTGGCAGTACAGGTACCAAACACTGGCAGTACAAGTACCACACACTGGCAGTACAGGTACCACACACTGGCAGTACAGGTACCACACACTGGCAGTACAGGTACCACACACTTGCAGTACAGGTATCACACACTGACAGCTAGGTACCACACACTGACAGTACAGGTACCACACACTGGCAGTACAGGTACCACACACTGGCAGTACAAGTACCACACACTGGTAGTACAGGTACCACACACTGGTAGTACAAGTACCACACACTGGCAGTACAGGTACCACACACTGGCAGTACAAGTACCACACACTGGTAGTACAAGTACCACACACTGGCAGTACAAGTACCACACACTGACAGTACAAGTACCACACACTGGTAGTACAGGTACCACACACTGACAGTACAAGTACCACACACTGGCAGTACAAGTACCACACACTGACAGTACAAGTACCACACACTGGTAGTACAGGTACCACACACTGGCAGTACAAGTACCACACACTGGCAGTACAAGTACCACACACTGACAGTACAAGTACCACACACTGGTAGTACAGGTACCACACACTGACAGTACAGGTACCACACACTGACAGTACAAGTACCACACACTGGTAGTACAGGTACCACACACTGACAGTACAGGTACCACACACTGGCAGTACAGGTACCACACACTGGCAGTACAGGTACCACACACTGGCAGTACAGGTACCACACACTGGCAGTACAGGTACCACACACTGGCAGTACAGGTACCACACACTGGTAGTGCAGGTACCACACACTGACAGTACAGGTACCACACACTGGTAGTACAGGTAGCACACACTGGCAGTACAGGTACCATACACTGGCAGTACAGGTACCACACACTGGCAGTACAGGTACCACACACTGGCAGTACAGGTACCACACACTGGCAGTACAGGTACCACACACTGACAGTACAGGTACCACAGTACCTGTACTGGTAGTACAGTTCCACAGTACACCAGACCTGTACTCTCACAGACAGTTCCACAATACACCAGACCTGTACTCTCACAGACAGTTCCACAATATGCCAGACCTGTACTCTCACAGACAGTTCCACAATTCACTAGACCTGTACTCTCACAAACAGTTCCACAATACACCAGACCTGTACTCTCACAGACAGTTCCACAATACACCAGACCTGTACTCTCACAGACAGTTCCACAATACACCAGACCTGTACTCTCACAGACAGTTCCACAATACACCAGACCTGTACTCTCACAGACAGTTCCACAATATACCAGACCTGTACTCTCACAGACAGTTCCACAATACACCAGACCTGTACTCTCACAGACAGTTCCACAATATACCAGACCTGTACTCTCACAGACAGTTCCACAATACACCAGACCTGTACTCTCACAGACAGTTCCACAATATACCAGACCTGTACTCTCACAGACAGTTCCACAATATACCAGACCTGTACTCTCACAGACAGTTCCACAATATACCAGACCTGTACTCTCACAGACAGTTCCACAATACACGAGACATTTATACATGATTTGAACACGTTCAGTCTGTGTGTTAAACAAATATAATTATTTTCACATTCTTAAGTAACAGCGATTTCCATTTCTGTTCTCTTGTTTCTTTAGGAAGAGTGCCTTGATGCAAGTGAAGGGCTCTTGCTCCAAGGACTTGGATGTATACACAAATAACCTGCACACAGGAGAAAGAAGCTTATAATGTTTCAGTCCAACTGAGATCATTAACCCTTAAACTGTCCGAACGTAGATCTACGTTTGCTCGCGTAGCGCTCCAAACGTAGATCTACGCTTTTTTTACATTCTTTCTTATGGAAAAAATCAAGGGCAGAGTGCTACGTACGCAAACATAGGTCTACGTTTGGACAGTTTAAGGGTTAACACCTGAAGGCGAGGGAGCCAGTGTGTCAGTGTTACTAGTCAAAAGGTTCAATGTCTGGATCACAACATCATCATAAGCTTCTCTCTTCTATGTGTGTATTGTTCGTGTATTGTTCCAGTCACATTATTGTATCTTTTGTTGCTTATTTGGATGTTCCTCCGTTCCCAGGATGAAATCTGATGATATACACTGGGTGTTACATGGCCACTATAGCTTACCACTTCTCTTTGATTATAAATATTTTGAGGATAATTTTCTATATTCTCTCTATAACTGCACAACAATCTTCAATTTCAGTTTGCAAGTTAATTTTCAAAACACTGCACATCTGTACAATTTTATGTATTTCAGTGGAAGTTCACATTACATACTTGAACTAAAATCTCCAACCACATTAGAGGCATCTAAAACTGTGGTCACATTATGTGAATGCCAAGTTCAGTTTTCTTCTAGGGTCACTATTTCATTCAATACTGAGAGGCCACACAAATGAACTCCTGACATTCTTGTACAATATAATACACAAATAACCTGCACATGGGAGAATGAAACATACGTTTCGGTGTTACTTGGATCATTGAATAGTCCTGTGATTAGTTGATGTTCCAATGCTGACTGTAAAATCATCACAGGTTTCGTTCTCACAGGTGCGGGTTGTGTACAGGTGCTCCTTGACTTACGACTGTTCGATTTACAATATTTTGACTGTGTGATGGTGCAAAAACAATTAATTTGGAGATAAAACCTAAGATAATTACCCAGAACGAACGCAGCAAGTTCGTAACTTGTGTTCATTTATTTACTTTTCAATACTGGTATTCAGTTACAGTATTTATTTGTTTATTTATTAAGTGACAGTTATTTTCTTATTTATTTAACAAATACAGTGGACCCCTGGTTAACGAACTTTTTTCATTCCAGTAGTATGTTCAGGTGCCAGTACTGACCGAATTTTTTCCCATAAGGAATATTGTGAAGTAGATTAGTCCATTTCAGACCCCCAAACATACACGTACAAACGCACTTACATAAATACACTTACATAATTGGTCGCATTTGGAGGTGATCGTTAACCGGGGGTCCACTGTATTCATATTTAAATTACAATGGTTTCGCAGGAACGCAACCCCATGGAAAGTCAAGGACCACCTGTGTTGTCCCAGTCACGGTATTATGACTGTTCATTCTTTGTAAGGTATAACTGCTGTGTGTGAGTGTGGAACAACAGTCTTGTTTTACAAAGTATACATGCTATAGCACATCCCTGCCCAGCTGCATGGTCTGACTGACTACTATGGCACCTGGGGAGTATACATACACACTCATCAACTGACCTAACAATGACTTTTGGGCTTCGGGAGACATAAACTTTCTCTGTATATTTGTAATAAATAATGTTTAATATAATTCGTTGTTAAATGCAATTCCTTTGGGAAAGTACGCTGAAATGCAGATAAGGATTCTCAGTGGCTAGGGCCACTATTTAACTGCGGAACAGAGATACATGATACGACACAAGACCTAAATCTCGGCTATTCACTTAAAAGAATTTTATCACGCTTAGGTTTCTTCCTTCTGCGTTCTCTGCGCCTATCCCTCCTCTCTTTCTTCAACCGTCTTCTTTCTTCCGTACGGCTCTTCCGTCTCAACCGCACTATTCCCCTGTCAGAGCCGATCGAGTGCAGAACATGTCTGCCTTTGGATTCAAACAACTGACTCCCTGAAAAATCATAATATTAGCAATTACGTACTAATAATTACAGACATCGATGCTATATTATTATTATTATTATTATTATAATCATGGGAGAATGTTAGACCCATAAGGTTTATATAGCACCTGAGAGGGGGAGGGATGGAAGGCATTCAGGCTCAATTCGGGGAACTGGGGCACATATCCAATTCCCTATCAAGAGCTTAACAGCGTCAAGGAACCTCCCTTGAGGGGCACAGATGCTATAGACATAAAACACTTGCACTCAAGTGAGGGAAACTTACAACGATGTCTTGGTATGACTTGCGCTTGTCTTCACAGACATCACTTGCCACTTACTGAACTTCTTCTGTACATAACATCACATTATTAAACTTCTAGTAATGCAGCAGCAGCAGAAACCAATGCACAAGTGTCATATTACAACTGCTGCCATATTACAGAACCATAAAATAATCACCTGTACTCTTACTACTGTGTACTATTCACAATAAACAATTTATATAATATCTACAATAAACATTTACATGTCTACAATAAACAATTTATATAATGTCTGCAATAAGCATTTACATACTGTCTACAATAAACAATTTATGTCTCATTCACAATATAGGGGTTGGGAGGTTGATATTAAGTGTAACAGAGTTTGACGAGTGGCTACAGGTAGGCCCCACATTACAGAGCTTCACTTTACGATGTTTCGCTAATACAGCAGTTGTCAGTTACATTCATTCTTCACTTATTCAGACTTCCTACAAGTCACAATAAGCTAAGGATGAAAATGGATTAGGGTGACTAATGTTTGTACTATACATGCATTTTTTTTATGCCTAACTTTATTGATCACTTAATATATAAGTAAGTAAGTCAGTAAGTTTATTAAGGTATACATCTTTTCTTTCTTTCAACACACCAGCCGTATCCCACCGAGGCAGGGTGGCCCACTGAGGCGGGGTGGCCCACCGAGGCAGGGTGGCCCACCGAGGCAGGGTGGCCCACTGAGGCAGGGTGGCCCACCGAGGCAGGGTGGCCCACCGAGGCAGGGTGGCCCACTGAGGCAGGGTGGCCCACCGAGGCAGGGTGGCCCACCGAGGCAGGGTGGCCCACCGAGGCAGGGTGGCCCAAAAGGAAAAACGTAAGTTTCTCCTTTTACATTTAGTAATATATATAGGAGAAGAGGTTACTAACCCCTTGCTCCTGGTATTTTAGTTGCCTCTAACAACATGCATGGCTTACGGAGGAAGAATTCTGTTCCACTTCAACATGGAGATAAGAGGAAATAAACAGGAATAAGAACTAGAAAGAAAATAGAAGAAAACCCAGAGGGGTGTGTATATATATGAGCTTGTACATGTATGTGTATGTAAGGTATACATACAGTCACATAAATTATTATCATACATAGCAGCATATGTGTAGAGAACCTGGGATAACCCAAAAAAGTCAGACAGAGTGACTTATTTCCACTGGGGTCCTTTAGAAGTGTAAACATGATATCTGGCTTTTATATACATTTGAAAGTGATAAAAGGCTATGCTTCACTTTACAGCACTAACCTTGAACCTAACTTGCTGTATAAGCAGGGCCTCCTGTACAGCAGTAGCCTGGAACCTAACTTGCTGTATAAGCAGGGCCCTCCTGTACAGCAGTAGCCTGGAACCTAACTTGCTGTATAAGCAGGGGCCTCCTGTACAGCAGTAGCCTGGAACCTAACTTGCTGTATAAGCAGGGCCCTCCTGTACAGCAGTAGCCTGGAACCTAACCTGTTATTATTACTTGGAAATCTAACTGGCATTCTAAAATCTGTTAGTTACAATAGCTATGGGAACAGCTAAAGTACTAGACAGGTAAACAATGATCTAAGGAATACCGAGAAACTCACGTCTCCACTTCTTCTGCTCCTTGCGTCGTCGGCGCCTCTCTTCCCGCTGTCTGTCACGTTCCTTGCGAACACGGCGCCGCTCTTCTCGAAGCTGAGATCGACTCATAACAGGGCGGGAAGGAACTATAAGATCAACTCTGTTGCTTATGTCTTCCCTCTCCATGTCTTCTATATCTTGAATATTAACATTGCTCTCATTGTGTCTATCCTGCAGAATTAGGAAATGAAATTCTCATTACTCATAATATTATTATTCTTATATACATATATATATATATATATATATATATATATATATATATATATATATATATATATATATATATATATATATATATATATATATATATATATATATATATATATATATATATATATATCTTTCTTTTCTTTCAACACATCAGCCGTATCCCACCAAGGCAGGGTGGCCCAAAAACGAAAGTTTCTCCTTTTACATTTAGTAATATATACAGGAGAAGAGGTTACTAGCCCCTTGCTCCCGGCATTTTAGTCGCCTCTTACAACACGCATGGCTTACGGAGGAAAAATTCTATTCCACTTCCCCATGGAGATAAGAGGAAGTAAACAAGAATAAGAACTAGAAAGAAAATAGAAGAAAACCCAGAGGGATGTGTGTATATATATATGCCTGTACATGTATGTGTAGTGTGACCTAAGTGTAAGTAGAAGTAGCAAGACGAACCTGAAACCTTGCGTATTTATGAGACAGAAAAATGGACACCAGCAATCCTACCATCATGTAAAACAATTACAGGCTTTCGTTTTACATTCACTTGGCAGGACGGTAGTACCTCCCTGGGCGGTTGCTGTCTGCCAATCTACTACCTATATATATATATATATATATATATATATATATATATATATATATATATATATATATATATATCTATATATATATATATATATATATATATATATATATATATATATATATATATATATATATATAATATATATATATAATATATATATATAATATATATATATAATATATATATGATATATATATATATATAATATATATATATGATATATATATATATAATATATATAATATAATATATATATATATATATATATATATATATATATATATATATATATATATATATATATATATATATATATATATATATATATATATATATATATATATATATATATATATATATATATATAATATAATATATATATATATAATATAGGGAGGCACCACCTCTAGAACTGGACTGGGGACCCTCATCCTCAGAGAAGACAATAAACGTACCTCAGGAAAAACTCAAGGTTCTCTCCGGAGCTGTTTGAATATTTTCTTCTCCTACCACCCCCTATATTCTATATTCTATGTGAACTTTATTAATAGACAGAATACACTGACAGGAAACACAAACATGAATACAGTGGTACAATATGTCAATGATTATGAATCTCTTCCAGCTCCTCCGAAGCCAGATGTGAGCCAAGTATGCAGCAAGCATTTCCCCTCTGGATGGCCACACTGAGGTGCTGAAACATGAAAGTGGCTGCCCTTGGGTCCCTGGTGGTGTCGATGAGTCTGGAACCCAGTTCTTTAACCCCTTCAGGGTCGGTCATGTACATGTATGTCTTAACGCCCAGGGTCAGTCACATACAGTGGACCCCTGCCTTACGATATTATTTCATTCCAGAAGTCTGTTTGGGTGCTGTTACCGACCGAATTTGTTCCCCTAAGGAATATTGTGAAATAGATTAGTCCATTTCAGACCCCCAAAAATACACATACAAAAGCACTTACAAAAATACACTTACATAATTGGTCTAGTTGGGAGCTGATCGTAAGGCGGGGGTCCACTGTACTTATATGTATAAATTCTAGCACCTTCAAATCGAGCGGGAGAAAGCTGGTAGGCCTACATGTGAGAGAATGGGTCTGTGGGGTGAGTGTGCACAGTATAAAAAATCAGGGCACCCACACTGCATTGTGGGAGTGGTAATTCAATGCACCCTGGCCACGAAGCAAAGAGGTAAGGAATATATCACTCTCTGGTGAATTGTGACTCTTCCCTTCCCAAGTGATAGTTCTAACGCAGAGTGAAGTGTCAATGAAGATGAATCTAATGGTGTTGAGGATACCAGGATACCAGAAATAGTGAGGAAAACCCAGACGATTATCAACCTTCCACCTTCCACTCAAAAAATCAGACGAAGTGACTTATTTGCATGTGTGGTGGGGAAGACAATGGGTAGTGGGGAGGGCAGTGTGGGTTTGTGTAAACATAGCAAAATGTGTGTAGATTACCTAGGATAAACGAAAAAAGTCAAAGTGACTAATTTACGTGTGGGTGGTGGGGAAGGCAGTGTGGGTTTGTGTAAACAACATGGCTAGCTGGCAGCTGGCTGGTGGCTGGCTGGTGGTTGGCTGGCAGCTGCCTGGTGGCTGGCTGGTGGCTGGCTGGCAGCTGGCTGGTGGTTAGCTGGTGGCTAGCTGGCAGCTGGCTGGTGGCTGGCTGGTGGCTGGCTGGCAGCTGCCTGGTGGCTGGCTGGTGGCTGGCTGGCAGCTGGCTGGTGGCTAGCTGGTGGCTAGCTGGCAGCTGGCTGGTGGCTGGCTGGTGGCTGGCTGGTGGCTGGCTGGCTGGCAACTGGCTGGTGGCTGGCTGGTGGCTAGCTGGCAGCTGGCAGGTGGCTGGCTGATTGACTTTAGTTGCCTATATATCCATCTGTCTGTCTGTATCTATATCTGTCTCTGTCTATCTGTCTCTATCTTTGTCTCTATCTATCTCTGTCTCTGTCTCACAGGTACACATAAATACAATTATACATAGTGTAAATTACCTAGATAACCCAAAAAATCCAGACAACGTGCTATACTCTGCTTGAAGATGTGATGCATAGTAAACATGAGTGGCAAGTGATGCGTATTTTCACTTGTTCAGGAAACAGACGTGATGATTCTGCAACGTGTGTAATACCTGTTTGTTCACCAGTGGCACTCTCTGAGACAGAGAGACAGAGACAAGCAGACAGACAAGCAGAAAGACAGATAAGCAGAGGCAGAGATAAACAGAGAGCTAGACAGACAGATAGACAGAGAGCTAGACAGAGAGACCAAGAGCTAGACAGACAGACAGATATGTTTATGTGTAACAGTGAAAACAAATAAAGCCAAGGCATTGCACGCTCATCAAATGTCACCACTGCTGCACTGTGTCAGCAGTCGAGTGACACTTGTCTTACACCATGCATCAAGGAAACATTATTATTATTATTATTATTATTATTATTATTATTATTATTATTATTATTATTATTATTATTATTACAGTGGAACCTCGGCTTACGAGTTTAATCAGTTCTGTGACCTTACTCATATCCCGATCTGCTCGTATGCTGAATCAATTTTCCTCATTTAAATTAACTGAAATGCCATTAATCCGTTCCAACAGAATTCCTGCTCTCAGGAGGCAGGACAAAATACTTGAATATGACACTAATATCAACTCTACAGCTTATTTATCTATCACAGTTCATCTAATATGACATAATAAACAATATAAATAACACAGAAACCTGATATATACTCTAGAATGAATAAAATACTATGTCATTATGTGACAAGTGGTGGCAGCTATTCCGTGCATCAAGTGGCTGCCTTATTGTGGGTAAGCGAGGGAGACCTCCCGCTATCCCCTGCCATCCCCGACACTCCCAACATTACCATCCCAGCTTTCGTGAATACGTGTTCAGTTCCACTTCTCTCCTACAAGCTGTGCCTGTGAATTGTGTTTTGATCTTTTAATTACTGTATCTGACTTACTGACTTGGCTGACTGACTGACTGACTGACTGACTGACTGACTGACTGACTGACTTGACTGAATGACTGACTGACTTGACTGACTTGACTGACTGACTTACTGACTTAACTGACTGACTGACTTACTGACTTAACTGACTGACTGACTTACTGACTTAACTGACTGACTGACTTACTGACTTAACTGACTGACTGACTGACTGACTGACTGACTGACTTGACTGAATGACTGACTGACTTGACTGACTGACTTACTGACTTAACTGACTGACTGACTTACTGACTTAACTGACTGACTGACTTACTGACTTAACTGACTGACTAACTGACTTCACTGACTTGACTGACTGACTTCACTGACTTGACTAACTGACTGACTTAACTGACTGACTGACCCTGAAATGGTGTCTAGAGCAGCTGATGCTTTACCATCAGTTGCATAATGTGCTACAGGGTAAAACAGAACAGAAATCCAATACAGAATTTATGCACACTCCAGTACAGCCATCGACTTCTGTACCAGAACCTCTACCATCCACCTCAGCCCAGTAAGGTCACAGCATAACTCTCCACTCTTCACAATCATCCACAAACACCAACACCCACAATTTAAAATAAGAAATACTATTACAGTGGTACCGTGCATAGGAACTTAAGTTGTTCCAGAAGGCTGTTCGAGCGCCACTACCGAACAAATTTGTTCCCATGAGGAATTATGTAAATTAGATTAATCCATTTCAGACCCCCAAATATACACTTACAAAAACACTTACTTAAGATAAGATAAGATAAGATTTCGTTCGGATTTTTAACCCCGGAGGGTTAGCCACCCAGGATAACCCAAGAAAGTCAGTGCGTCATCGAGGACTGTCTAACTTATTTCCATTGGGGTCCTTAATCTTGTCCCCCAGGATGCAACCCACACCAGTTGACTAACACCCAGGTACCTATTTGCTGCTAGGTGAACAGGACAATAGGTGTAAGGAAACGTGTCGAAATGTTTCCACCCGCCGGGAATCGAACCCGGGCCCTCCGTGTGTGAAGCGGGAGCTTTAGCCACCAGGCCACCGGGCCACCAGGCCACTGGGCCACACTTACTTAATTATTCGAGTTTTGAGCTGTTCGTATCCCGAGGTACCACTGTATTTCTATTGCCGTTACAGTCTTAAGCAGTAAAAACAACATAATACATCATGACAATCAACTAAAATTATATATTCACTTTATTTTTGTAAGATCTGGAAGTCTAAAAAAAAAGTTGTTTGAAGGGAAGCTTATATCCTGAATTTTTTGCTCATATCCAGAAACAAAAGATTGACCGAGTGACTGCTTGTATCCTGAAAAACTCGTGTGGTGAAGCACTTATAAGCCAAAGTTCCACTGTAATCAACAATGCGCACGTTTCCTGGAATATCTCAGAAGTAAGTTATTGACCTATTTCATGTAGCATTACCATTAATAATAAATGGATTGAAAGGATTTTCACAGCAAACAAAAAACTGAATGTTTTAATTTTGGGTGGCGACATTTTTAAAGTATCAGTAAGGGGTGGTTCCTTGATTAGCGATGAATTCGTTTATCGACGAAGTCTTAGGAATGGACCTCCATCAGTAAGCGAGGAGAGGCTGTACCACTACATAATAATTTTACAATTCACATTTTACTTAACAAAATACAGTGGACCCCCACTTTACGATCAGTTCCCAATGCGACCAATTATGTAAGTGTATTTATGTAAGTGCGTTTGTACGTGTATGTTTGGGGGTCTGAAATGGACTAATCTAATTCACAATATTCCTTATGGGAACAAATTCGTTCAGTACTGGCACCTGAACATACTTCTGGAATGAAATAATATCGTAAACCGGGGGTCCACTGTACTGATCAACAGACACCGGGGGTCCACTGTACTGATCAACAGACACCGGGGGTCCACTGTACTGATCAACAGACACTGTAATTGCAAAAAAAAATAAACTTGGAACCATAAACATAAAATTTTGTTTAACAATAATAATACAATATGAAAAATGGCTTTTGTTTATGTTAAGTGTTGCTGTAAATACAAGAAAAGACAACAAACCTGTGAACCTGGTAGATCGTCACATTGATTGGCGCCAGAACAGGTGCGCAGTGTTTCCAGACGATGGTGCAGCTCGGCCAGCCTTTTATTGGAAAGCGTAAATGCCACATTCCGCAACTGATAAGGATCTGTGCATTAAGATCATTTTTTTAAAAACAGCACACAGAAAATATACACTCAAAATATTTAATATACTTAGCTGAAGATTGGTTAGCTGGACTTGAGTCCTGGAGGTGGAAAATACAGTACCTGCACTCTGAAGGAGGGGGTGGGGTGGGAAGTACAGTACCTGCATTCTGAAGGAGGGTGGTGGTAGTGGGAAGTACAGTTTCTGCACCCTGAAGGAAGGATGGTGGGATATACAGTGCCTGCATTCTGAAGGATGGGTAGTGGAGGTGGTGGGAAGTACAGTATCTGCACTCTGAAGGAGAGTTGTGGTGGTGGTGGGAGGTACAGAGCCTGCATTCTGAAGGAGGGTGGTGGTGGGAAGTATAGTACCTGCACTCTGAAGGATGGGTGGTGGTGGTGGGAAGTACAGTACAGCAGGGCCCTGCTTTACGGTGTTTCACCTTACGATGTTCTGCTAATACAGTTATTTTGAATTATGGCCAAAACTCTTTATATGGCTCCCCCCACCTGACTTTCTTATACGGTCACCTCGCCCCACCCAGTTTGTTACCCCACAGTAGAATAAGTAAACATAAATATGAGATGTGGTAGCCAGACAACTTGTACAAGTGACAGCAAGAATAATGTTTTCTCTAGTCCAACATAAGAGAAAATGTGTTACTGGGGGTAACTGTAGAAAATTATTCCTTTTGTATGCCTTCATTCAGAGCGTCATTTCTTCTAAAAATGGTGTTACATGAGAATGAGAGTGTTACTCTTTATTTATTCTACCATTTCAACATAGAAACAACTTGTACACAATGTAACTTGTACACAAACCAGACGTGTTCGCATGGTTTGTTTACAAAACTGGCATTCTCCTGGTTTGTTTACAAAATTGGCATTCGCCTGGTTTGTTTACAAAACTCATGTCCGCCTGGTTTGTTTACATAACTCTGCGAGTGTTCTCTCTCATGTACTCATTGTCTCTCTCTCTCATTTATTTGTTCTTTCTCGTTTACTCACCTCTGACCCGACATTAAGACTACAAATATTTTAAGGTAGGTAATGAGTGAACTGTATATGCATTTTATCACTCTGGGATGCTTAAATATCATAAAATATTATGTGTGGGTGGAATGGCCTGGTATGGTAGCCCGGCTGACTACCATACTCACCACACTTGATTTCTTACAATTAATACTACTTGTCTCACCCTAGATTAAGACTACAAATATTTTAAGGTAAGTAATGAGTGTACTGGAGTTTACCTGGAGAGAGTTTCGGGGGTCAATGCCCCCGCGGCCCGGTCTGTGACCAGGCCTCCTGGTGGATCAGCACCTGATCAACCAGGCTGTTGCTGCTGGCTGCACGCAAACCAACGTACGAGCCACAGCCCGGCTGATCAGGAACTGACTTTAGGTGCTTGTCCAGTGCCAGCTTGAAGACTGCCAGGGGTCTGTTGGTAATCCCCCTTATGTGTGCTGGGAGGCAGTTGAACAGTCTCGGGCCCCTGACACTTATTGTATGGTCTCTTAACGTGCTAGTGACACCCCTGCTTTTCATTGGGGGGATGGTGCATCGTCTGCCAAGTCTTTTGCTTTCGTAGTGAGTGATTTTCGTGTGCAAGTTCGGTACTAGTCCCTCTAGGATTTTCCAGGTGTATATAATCATGTATCTCTCCCTCCTGCGTTCCAGGGAATACAGGTTTAGAAACCTCAAGCGCTCCCAGTAATTGAGGTGTTTTATCTCCGTTATGCGCGCCGTGAAAGTTCTCTGTACATTTTCTAGGTCGGCAATTTCACCTGCCTTGAAAGGTGCTGTTAGAGTGCAGCAATATTCCAGCCTAGATAGAACAAGTGACCTGAAGAGTGTCATCATGGGCTTCGCCTCCCTAGTTTTGAAGGTTCTCATTATCCATCCTGTCATTTTTCTAGCAGATGCGATTGATACAATGTTATGGTCCTTGAAGGTGAGATCCTCCGACATAATCACTCCCAGGTCTTTGACGTTGGTGTTTCGCTCTATTTTGTGGCCAGAATTTGTTTTGTACTCTGATGAAGATTTAATTTCCTCATGTTTACCATATCTGAGTAATTGAAATTTCTCATCGTTGAACTTCATATTGTTTTCTGCAGCCCACTGAAAGATTTGGTTGATGTCCGCCTGGAGCCTTGCAGTGTCTGCAATGGAAGACACTGTCATGCAGATTCGGGTGTCATCTGCAAAGGAAGACATGGTGCTGTGGCTGACATCCTTGTCTATGTCGGATATGAGGATGAGGAACAAGATGGGAGCTAGTACTGTGCCTTGTGGAACAGAGCTTTTCACCGTAGCTGCCTCGGACTTTACTCTGTTGACGACTACTCTCTGTGTTCTGTTAGTGAGGAAATTATAGATCCATCGACCGACTTTTCCTGTTATTCCTTTAGCGCGCATTTTGTGCGCTATTACGCCATGGTCACACTTGTCAAAGGCTTTTGCAAAGTCTGAATATATTACATCTGCATTCTTTTTGTCTTCTAGTGCATTTAGGACCTTGTCGTAGTGATCCAGTAGTTGAGACAGACAGGAGCAACCTGTTCTAAACCCATGTTGCCCTGGGTTGTGTAACTGATGGGTTTCTAGATGGGTGGTGATCTTGCTTCTTAGGACCCTTTCAAAGATTTTTATGATATGGGATGTTAGTGCTATTGGTCTGTAGTTCTTTGCTGTTGCTTTACTGCCCCCTTTGTGGAGTGGGGCTATGTCTGTTGTTTTTAGTAACTGAGGGACGACCCCCGTGTCCATGCTCCCTCTCCATAGGATGGAAAAGGCTCGTGATAGGGGCTTCTTGCAGTTCTTGATGAACACAGAGTTCCATGAGTCTGGCCCTGGGGCAGAGTGCATGGGCATGTCATTTATCGCCTGTTCGAAGTCATTTGGCGTCAGGATAACATCGGATAGGCTTGTGTTAATCAAATTTTGTGGCTCTCTCATAAAAAATTCATTTTGATCTTCGACTCTCAGTCTGGTTAGCGGCTTGCTAAAAACTGAGTCATATTGGGACTTGAGTAGCTCACTCATTTCCTTGCTGTCATCTGTGTAGGACCCATCTTGTTTAAGTAGGGACCCAATACTGGGCGTTGTTCTCGATTTTGATTTGGCATAGGAGAAGAAATACTTTGGGTTTCTTTCGATTTCATTTATAGCTTTTAGTTCTTCCCGCGATTCCTGACTCCTAAAGGATTCTTTTAGCTTAAGTTCGATGCTTGCTATTTCTCTGACCAGTGTCTCCCTGCGCATTTCAGATATATTGACCTCTTTTAGCCGCTCTGTTATTCTTTTCCGTCGCCTGTAAAGGGAGCGCCTGTCTCTTTCTATTTTACATCTACTCCTCCTTTTTCTTAGAGGAATAAGCCTTGTGCATACATCGAGTGCCACCGAGTTAATCTGTTCTAGGCATAAGTTTGGGTCTGTGTTGCTTAGTATATCTTCCCAGCTTATATCGGTTAGGACTTGGTTTACTTGGTCCCACTTTATGTTTTTGTTATTGAAGTTGAATTTGGTGAATGCTCCCTCGTGACTAGTCTCATTTTGTCGGTCTGGGGCTCATCGCATACATGTCTGAACCTCAATTATGTTGTGATCTGAGTATATTGTTTTTGATATGGTGACATTTCTTATCAGATCATCATTGTTAGTGACTATGAGGTCTAGTGTATTCTCCAGTCTAGTAGGCTCTATTATTTGCTGGTTTAAATTGAATTTTGTGCAGAGATTTAAAAGCTCGTGTGAGTGTGAGTTTTCATCAGAGCTGCCTCCTGGTGTTATTACTGCAACAATATTATTTGCTATATTCCTCCATTTTAGGTGCCTTAAGTTGAAATCCCCCAGGAGCAAGATGTTGGGTGCAGGAGCTGGAAGATTTTCCAGACAGTGGTCAATTTTTAACAGCTGTTCCTGGAATTGCTGGGATGTTGCATCCGGAGGCTTGTAGACTACCACAATGACTAGGTTTTGGTTCTCGACCTTTACTGCTAAAACTTCCACTATGTCATTTGAGGCATTAAGCAGTTCTGTGCAAACAAGTGACTCTGCAATGTACAGGCCAACCCTCCCCTTTTGCCTGTTCACTCTGTCACATCTGTATAGGTTGTAACCTGGGATCCATATTTCATTGTCCAAGTGATCCTTTATGTGGGTCTCAGTGAAAGCCGCGAACATTACCTTTGCCTCTGCAAGCAGACCACGGATGAAAGGTATTTTGTTGTTTGTTGCTGGCTTTAGACCCTGTATATTTGCAAAGAAGAATGTTATTGGACTGGTGGTATTGTTGGTACTGGGGGGGGATTTTTTTTCCGGCATTAGTATCTGTTGGTTTGGAGTGGAGGCCATCGACTGTGGTTCCACTCCAGGAATGACTGGATTTGGTGTACGATTTCTGCCATTTCCTGCCAGTTTTTTTTCCTTCCTGGCACTAAAAAACCTCTCCCTCTTGAGTGGCTGTGGCTACCCAGGTTTTTCCATGGCCTGGATGTTTTGTATCTTTTTGTCCCCTTTAGATGGTATGCCTGGCAATTTAAGTTATAGCACAGTCTTTCCTGTACTGAAGAGGTACACATTTCAGGGTGAAAAAGCTTACAGGAAGGGAGTTTGCATTTTCCTGTTGTCATATGGGCATGGCATTTTCTAGGGTGGTCATAGTTGCACGTCCCATCTGTTTTTCCAGATTTCCCATGCCAGCAGATACCAAGTGCATAGTATGTGCACAGGCTTGGTTTCCGCTTGCCTTGGGTTTCTGTGACTGTATTCCCTGTTGGTGCATGTTTCCCTGTCTTACTTCTATCCTCCCTAGCACCAACAATGGAGCTCCCACCAGTTGTTTTTGGTAATTTATCCTCACTATTGCTATTGGAGTCCTCTTGTTTGCTATTTCCTGCGGTATTTCTAGTTTGCAATATTGGTTTTATCTTATCTTTGACTACACTTGTTTCCCTACTATGGCTCCTGTCCCCTATGAGGTCATTTATATGTATTCCTTCCTGCGTATAATTCCCGACTACCTGGACAAAATCTCCAGCTTCACCATTACTGTCTCCCAGGACAGTATCTCCAGCTTCACCATTTCTGTCTCCCAGGACAGCACCTCCAGCTTCACCATTACTGTCTCCCAGGACAGCACTATCAGCCCCACATTTACTGACTACCAGGACATCATCTCCAGCCTTACAGTTTGTGACTACATGGCCAGTATCAAGGGCAGTACCATTCAGCCCAGACTTTTTATGTTCCCATCTGTTGTAGAAAGCTTCCAGGTTTTCTATGAAAGCAGCTTTGATGTTGTCCTCTTTTAATACCCTTGTGATTTTAGTCCACAGATTTTCCTCATTTGGGCATACCCAGAAACACTTCTCTGTTTTAATACTGCTTGTAGCTAGTTCTGGGATATCTGCACAAGGGGCGTGACACCAATTTCCACAAAAATGACAATTTATCCATGTGGAAGCCCGTTTGTTTGACTGACCACAGACTACACACAGCTTCATAATGATTTGAATGGTTGATTTACTGCAATTCTACTAGCAACCTCTTGAATATTATATTAATAACCTTAAATGAAGCTCTAGCTATTTGTATTTCTGTTTCTAACTCTTTTTGTATATTGGACAGCTTACCGTCACGTTCCTGATTTTTAATGTTTGTGTTTATAAGGGCGCCTACAACCCCATCCGTTTACAGTCTGCTTTATTGTCCAACGAAACTGTTTGAAACCAGTCCCGGGTTCGGACCAGTCAAGGGTTCGGACCAGTCAAGGGTCCGGACCAGTCGATCTGCTCTGATCAGTGGGTCACTTATTTAAAACATACTGGTCGGTGATTTGAGCTAACACATGAAGGATCTACTGGAAATTATCTACCCGAGTAATATGTGATTTGACTGATACAAAAGTATAACTTGCGTGTTGAAGAGCCGGTGATATCTGGCAGCTCCTACAATGACGAACGGTCACCTCCTTGTTTATCAATCGCTGTATCTGGCTTTTCTATTTTTTTTTTTTCCGTCTCCACCACAATAAATGCTATATTATCACTATAGTTGACTGGTGCAAATTTTGGAGGAAGGACGCTTTTTCTGTAGTAATAATTGCTTCTCGTTGTGTATATTGCGACCGCTGGTAACTACGGGTTATAGGAAATTCACAGTAACGTCTCGTATTTCAAGAAAAGAAACTAATGAAAGTCACTCCACTCCACTAAGTACCATTAAAATACTGGTTAGTTGCTACTGCAACACTGTATTCTGCTATTCACTGGTATCACTAGATTATATGCGAGTACACTAGCAGGCCAGTAAGATTATTAAAAACAGCTGACCTGTGGTAAGTTTCTGGCGACTTCTGGCACCTTCCTCTATAGGCTTATCACTTCATTTACAAATTCACCTGTTTTCAAATGACACTTTAGCCTTTATCATCAATATACTAGGGAGCCACTGTAGTATACACTATACACTATGTATACTCAATGTTATCAGGGAGACTTTCTTTCCTCTGACATGAAAAGTTCAATTATTATTATTTTTTTTTCACACGGGACACAGGCCTATGATTCCCCTCTGGCAGTAAACTCTGCTAGGAAGTGCACACTAATTCTCCTTTTTTGACTCAGTATATAATGTTTTCCGCCCAAGATTGGTTCCAGGCGCTAGAGGGATGTATCGTATAGGATTGATGACACAAATTAAAGTTCTAGCACGTAAGAGCGACCGTGAAAACACGAGAAAACCGGGAGCACAACGAGGCACGCTGACACGCGTATTTGTGTATATGTGTATTTTACCTTTTTATTGTTTTTTAATGCCTAGTTCTATTGTTAACTTAATATATGTTAGTGTAAATTTGTTAGCTTGTATTTATGTGCTCTGGTGGCCTGGTGGTTAATGCTCTCACTTCACACGGTGAGGGCCTGGGTTCGATTCCCAGCCAGAGTAGAAACATTGGACGTGTTTCTTTCCACCTGTTGTCTATGTTCCCCATCAGTAAAATGGGTACCTGGGTGTTAGTCGACTGGTGTGGGTCGCATCCTGGGACACTGACCTAAGGAGGTCTGGTCACAGACTGGGCCGCGGGGGCGTTGACCCCCGGAACTCTCTCCAGATAAACTCCAGATTTATAAGTGGAAAAAAAGGGTGTTCCACTTTACGGCAATTTCCGCTTTATGGTGGTAACCTGGAACCTAACCTGGCATATAAGTGGAGCCGTACTGTACCTGCACTCTGAAGGAAGGGTGGAGATATGCTGCAATTTTTTTAATTATAGTATCTGCATGCCTCTTGCAAGACAATGATGGACTGAGCGATGATGAAAGTGTTTCTTTTTTCTTGGGTCACCCTGCTTTAGTGGGAAGTGGCCAATGTGTTAATACACCTACCATCCGACTGACGACCTGCTCGACTTACGACCACTCGACTTACGACCTGCTCAACTTACGACCACTCGACTTACGACCTGCTCAACTTACGACCACTCGACTTACGACCTGCTCAACTTACGACCACTCGACTTACGACCTGCTCAACTTACGACCACTCGACTTACGACCTGCTCAACTTACGACCACTCGACTTACGACCGTGTTTTTTATGCCAAATTTCTGGGAAATAAACAAGTATTTGTGTTGTACACAGTGTTTATCCTAAACCTTACAGTATAAAACACAGTACTAAAAACATAAAAAGTAAAGTAAAACATGAAATACCAAAATAAAACAATAAAATAAAGTCATTACAAAAATGTTTTGTTGATATTCTGTAGTAAAGTTCGACTTACGTCCATTCTGACTTATGACCGGTTTCTCAGAACCGAACTCGGTCGTAAGTCGGATGGTAGGTGTATATATAATAAACAACTGACAACAATGGTAGATACAATTCAAAGAATGTTAAGACATTTAGTAAGACAAGTTGCATTACAGGAGTCCCTTGCTTTATGCAGGTTCACTATATGGGAATTCGCTATTATGTTATGATTTTTTTTTTTTTATTAACACACTGACCGTCACCCACCAAGGCAGGGTGGCCCGACAAAGAAAAACTTTCGCCATCATTCACTCCATCACTGTCTTGCCAGAAGGGTGCTTTACACTACAGTTTTTAAACTGCAACATTAACACCCCTCCTTCAGAGTGCAGACACTGTTATGATTTATTACTGGGAATTCAGTATGTGTAATTTATGGTTGCCATGTGTGATCGGCATGGTTTATCAGACGAATTGAAGACTTGGACAAATTTAATGTTTGTCGCCTGACCTTAGAACAAACACTAAGAAAATGAATTACTGTATTTTCCGGCATAAAAGGTACATGACAGAAGTATCTTAACGACAAATCATTAACCACATTCAAGGGCTAATTTCTTATGTTACGCTAAAGTCCACACTCCCATTAAATATATTTAAATCACAAACTTCTGAGTGTATGTCAAGGTATCTAACAACCTTCTGAGTGTATAACAACCTTCTGAGTGTATTTCAAGGTATCTAACAACCTTCTGAGTGTATGTCAAGGTATCTAACAACCTTCTGAGTGTATGTCAAGGTATCTAACAACCTTCTGAGTGTATGTCAAGGTATCTAACAACCTTCTGAGTGTATGTCAAGGTATCTAACAACCTTCTGAGTGTATGTCAAGGTATCTAACAACCTTCTGAGTGTATTTCAAGGTATCTAACAACCTTCTGAGTGTATGTCAAGGTATCTAACAACCTTCTGAGTGTATGTCAAGGTATCTAACAACCTTCTGAGTGTATGTCAAGGTATCTAACAACCTTCTGAGTGTATGTCAAGGTATCTAACAACCTTCTGAGTGTATAACAACCTTCTGAGTGTATGTCAAGGTATCTAACAACCTTCTGAGTGTATGTCAAGGTATCTAACAATCTTCTGAGTGTATGTCAAGGTATCTAACAACCTTCTGAGTCTATGTCAAGGTATCTAACAACCTTCTAAGTGTATGTCAAGGTATCTAACAACCTTCTGAGTGTATGTCAAGGTATCTAACAACCTTCTGAGTGTATGTCAAGGTATCTAACAACCTTCTGAGTGTATAACAACCTTCTGAGTGTATGTCAAGGTATCTAACAACCTTCTGAGTGTATGTCAAGGTATCTAACAATCTTCTGAGTGTATGTCAAGGTATCTAACAACCTTCTGAGTGTATGTCAAGGTATCTAACAACCTTCTGAGTGTATGTCAAGGTATCTAACAATCTTCTGAGTGTATGTCAAGGTATCTAACAACCTTCTGAGTGTATGTCAAGGTATCTAACAACCTTCTGAGTGTATGTCAAGGTATCTAACAATCTTCTGAGTGTATGTCAAGGTATCTAACAACCTTCTGAGTGTATGTCAAGGTATCTAACAACCTTCTGAGTGTATGTCAAGGTATCTAACAACCTTCTGAGTGTATGTCAAGGTATCTAACAATCTTCTGAGTGTATGTCAAGGTATCTAACAACCTTCTGAGTGTATGTCAAGGTATCTAACAACCTTCTGAGTGTATAACAACCTTCTGAGTGTATGTCAAGGTATCTAACAATCTTCTGAGTGTATGTCAAGTTATGAGAACCTTAAAAACTAGGGAGGCCAAGCCCATGATGACACTCTTCAGGTCACTTGTTCTATCTAGGCTGGAATATTGCTGCACACTAACAGCACCTTTCAAGGCAGGTGAAGTTGCTGACCTAGAAAATGTACAGAGAACCTTCACGGCACACATAAGTACAATAAAACACCTCAAATATTGGGAACAGTTGAAGTTCCTTGACCTGTATTCCCTGGAATGTAGGAGGGAGAGATACATGATTATATACATTTGGAAAATCCTAGAGGGATTAGCATCAAACTTGCACACGAAAATCACTCACTATGAAAGTAAAAAACTCGGCAGACAATACAACATCCTCCAATGAAAAGCAGGGGTGTCACTAGCGCAATAAGAGACAACACAGTAAGTGTCGGGGGCACAAGACTGTTCCCATCATAAATAAGGGGGATTATCAATAGACCCCTGGCTGTTTTCAAGAAGGTGCTGGATAGGCACCTAAAGTCAGTACTTGATCAGCCAGGCTGTGGTTTGTACATCAGTTTACTTGTGGCCAACAGTAACAGCCTGGTTGATCAGGCCCTGATCCATCATGAGGCCTGGTCACAGACCGGGCCATTGGGGCATTGACCCCCAAAACCCTCTCCAGGTATCTAACAATCTTCTGAGTACATACCAAGGTATCGAACAATCTTCTGAGTGTATACCACAATATCTCCTCAAAGTTTACAAACTTCCACTAACCCTGCCAATATTGGCCTTAATAATAAAACATTATTTTAACTACAATAAGACTACAAGTCTACATGGACAAGTGGAGAAGAAATCTTCCTCCGTAAGCCATGCATGCCGTAAGAGGCAACTAAAATGCAAGGGGCTAGTAGCCCTTTCTCCCGTATAAATCACTGTAAGACTTTCAGCCATGGCAGTGAATGTTATGTTTAATATACAGCATCACAGCAATTAAAATGAAGGATTTTAGCTTCTGGCAAATAATACCTATGGATGCAGTTGTATACAGCTTCTCCTCACTTAGCAATGTACTGTTTACCGACGACTCAGATTTACGATTTACGATGGACTCTCTGACCAGTATGCGTACCTAAATAAAGTATATTAGAGCTGATTTCCTCAAGTCTGTTTATTACAATATAGAGTACACTGCTGTATAAACATTTACCTACGACTCGGACTTACAATGGACTCTCTGACCAGTATACATACCTAAATAATGTATATTAGAACTAATTTCCACAAGTCTGTTTATTACAATATACAGTATACTGCTGTATAAACATTTAAAAATATACTAAAAATGTTCTGAATGGTGCAAAGGTGACATTAAAACAATATCAAAGATGGTTGACACAAACCCACTACCATTATAATATATTCCTCACTCAGTGACAAATTCGTTTACCGACGTGGTCTTAGGAATACAACTCTGTCGTTAAGTGAGAAGAGGCTGTATTTTGAAAATAAATACATATAAATATTCAAAATTTACAAATAGCGTTTCAATGGCCATGTTGATAAACTTGTGTACGTAGCACTCTCCTATGCACGCCATACTCACAACTCCAAGACACTGTATTGTAATGTTATGTGATTATTTATAACACACTCGTCATTTTCCACCACGGCAAGGTGACCCGTAAAAGAAGAAACACTTTCATCATCACTCACTCCGTCACTTGATTTTTGTTACACAATATTCACAAACAAGTGCTGAAGCGCATACATGTTGTTCAGTGCTAGAGTGGGACAGGAATGGTGCTTATACTAGGTGCTAGAGTGGGACAGGGATGGTGCTTATACTAGGTGCTGGAGTGGGACAGGGATGGTACTTATACTAGGTGCTAGAGTGGGACAGGGATGGTACTTATACTAGGTGCTAGAGTGGGACAGGGATGGTACCTATACTAGGTGCTAGAGTGGGACAGGAATGGTGCTTATACTAGGTGCTAGAGTGGGACAGGAATGGTGCTTATACTAGGTGCTAGAGTGGGACAGGGATGGTACTTATACTAGGTGCTAGAGTGGGACAGGGATGGTACCTATACTAGGTGCTAGAGTGGGACAGGAATGGTGCTTATACTAGGTGCTAGAGTGGGACAGGGATGGTACCTATACTAGGTGCTAGAGTGGGACAGGAATGGTGCTTATACTAGGTGCTAGAGTGGGACAGGGATGGTACCTATACTAGGTGCTAGAGTGGGACAGGCATGGTGCTTATACTAGGTGCTAGAGTGGGACAGGAATGGTGCTTATACTAGGTGCTAGAGTGGGACAGGGATGGTACCTATACTAGGTGCTAGAGTGGGACAGGAATGGTGCTTATACTAGGTGCTAGAGTGGGACAGGGATGGTACTTATACTAGGTGCTAGAGTGGGACAGGGATGGTACTTATACTAGGTGCTACAGTGGGACAGGGATGGTGCTTATACTAGGTGCTAGAGTGGGACAGGGATGGTACTTATACTAGGTGCTAGAGTGGGACAGGGATGGTAGTGCTAGAGTGGGACAGGGATGGTACTTATACTAGGTGCTACAGTGGGACAGGGATGGTACTTATACTAGGTGCTACAGTGGGACAGGGATGGTACTTATACTAGGTGCTAGAGTGGGACAGGGATGGTACTTATACTAGGTGCTAGAGTGGGACAGGGATGGTACTTATACTAGGTGCTAGAGTGGGACAGGGATGGTACTTATACTAGGTGCTAGAGTGGGACAGGGATGGTACTTATACTAGGTGCTAGAGTGGGACAGGGATGATGCTTATACTAGGTGCTAGAGTGGGACAGGGATGGTACTTATACTAGGTGCTAGAGTGGGACAGGGATGGTACTTATACTAGGTGCTACAGTGGGACAGGGATGGTACTTATACTAGGTGCTACAGTGGGACAGGGATGGTACTTATACTAGGTGCTAAAGTGGGACAGGGATGGTACTACAGTGGGACAGGGATGGTGGGACAGGGATGGTGCTATACTAGGTGCTAGAGTGGGACAGGGATGGTACTTATACTAGGTGCTAGAGTGGGACAGGGATAGTGCTTATACTAGGTGCTATAGTGGGACAGGGATGGTACTTATACTAGGTGCTAGAGTGGGACAGGGATGGTACTTATACTAGGTGCTAGAGTGGGACAGGGATGGTACTTTTACTTGGTGCTACAGTTGGACAGGGATGGTACTTATACTAGGTGCTAGAGTGGGACAGGGATGATACTTATACTAGGTGCTAGAGTGGGATTGGGATGGTGCTTATACAAGGTGCTAGAGTGGGACAGGGATGGTGCTTATACTAGGTGCTAGAGTGGGACAGAGATGGTGCTTATACTAGGTGCTAGAGTGGGACAGGGATGGTGCTTATACTAGGTGCTAGAGAGGGACAGGGATGGTGCTTATACTAGGTGCTAGAGTGGGACAGGGATGCTTATACTAGGTGCTAGAGTGGGACAGGGATGGTACTTATACTAGGTGCTAGAGTGGGACAGGGATGGAGAGGTGCTACAGTGGGACAGGGATGGTACTTATACTATGTGCTAAAGTGGGACAGGGATGGTGCTTATACTAGGTGCTAGAGTGGGACAAGGATGGTACTAATACTAGGTGCTAGAGTGGGACAGGGATGGTGCTTATACTAGGTGCTAGAGTGGGACAGGGATGGTGCTTATACTAGGTGCTAGAGTGGGACAGGGATGGTACTTATACTAGGTGCTAGAGTGGGATAGGGATGATGCTTATACTAGGTGCTAGAGTGGGACAGGGATGGTACTTATACTAGGTGCTAGAGTGGGACAGGGATGGTACTTATACTAGGTGCTAGAGTAGGATAAGGATGGTACTTGTACTAGGTGCTAGAGTGGGACAGGGATGGTACTTATACTAGGTGCTAGAGTGGGATAGGGATGGTGCTTATACTAGGTGCTAGAGTGGGACAGGGATGGTACTTATACTAGGTGCTAGAGAGGGATAGGGATGGTGCTTATACTAGGTGCTAGAGTGGGACAGAGATGGTACTTATACTAGGTGCTAGAGTGGGACAGGGATGGTGCTTATACTAGGTGCTAGAGTGGGACAGGGATGGTGCTTATACTAGGTGCTAGAGTGGGACAGGGATGGTACTTATACTAGGTGCTAGAGTGGGATAGGGATGATGCTTATACTAGGTGCTAGAGTGGGACAGGGATGGTACTTATACTAGGTGCTAGAGTGGGACAGGGATGGTGCTTATACTAGGTGCTAGAGTAGGATAGGGATGGTACTTATACTAGGTGCTAGAGTGGGATAGGGATGATGCTTATACTAGGTGCTAGAGTGGGACAGGGATGGTACTTATACTAGGTGCTAGAGTAGGATAGGGATGGTACTTATACTAGGTGCCAGAGTGGGACAGGGAAGGTGCTTATACTAGGTGCTAGAGTGGGACAGGAATGGTACTTATACTAGGTGCTAGAGTGGGACAGGGATGGTACTTACTTATACTAGGTGCTAGAGTGGGACAGGGATGATACTTATACTAGGTGCTAGAGTGGGAGATGGTGCTTATACTAGGTGCTAGAGTGGGACAGGGATGGGACTTATACTAGGTGCTAGAGTGGGACAGAGATGGTGCTTATACTAGGTGCTAGAGTGGGACAGGGATGGTACTTATACTAGGTGCTAGAGTGAGACAGGGATGGTACTTATACTAGGTGCTAGAGTGGGACAGGGATGATCCTTATACTAGGTGCTAGAGAGATGGGACTTATACTAGGTGGAGTGATGGTACTTATACTAGGTGCTAGAGTGGGACAGGGATGGTACTTATACTAGGTGCTAGAGTGGGACAGGGATGGTACTTATACTAGGTGCTAGAGTGGGACAGGGATGGTGCTTATACTAGGTGCTAGAGTGGGACAGGGATGGGACTTATACTAGGTGCTAGAGTGGGACAGGGATAGTACTTATACTAGGTGCTAGAGTGGGACAAGGATGGTACTTATACTAGGTGCTAGAGTGGGACAAGGATGGTACTAATACTAGGTGCTAGAGTGGGACAGGGATGATGCTTACTAGGTGCTAGAGTGGGACAGGGATGGTACTTATACTAGGTGCTAGAGTGGGACAGGGATGGTACTTATACTAGGTGCTAGAGTGGGACAGGGATGGTACTTATACTAGGTGCTAGAGTGGGACAAGGATGGTACTTATACTAGGTGCTAGAGTGGGACAGGGATGGTACTTATACTAGGTGCTAGAGTGGGACAGGGATGGTACTTATACGAGATGCTAGAGTGGGACAGGTATGGTACTTATTCTAGGTGCTAGAGTGGGACAGGGATGGTACTTATACTAGGTGCTAGAGTGGGACAGGGATGGTACTTTTACTAGGTGCTACAGTGGGACAGGGATGGTACTTATACTAGGTGCTAGAGTGGGACAGGGATGGTACTTATACTAGGTGCTAGAGTGGGATTGGGATGGTGCTTATACTAGGTGCTAGAGTGGGACAGGGATGGTGCTTATACTAGGTGCTAGAGTGGGACAGAGATGGTGCTAATACTAGGTGCTCGAGTGGGACAGGGATGGTGCTTATACTAGGTGCTAGAGTGGGATTGGGATGGTGCTTATACTAGGTGCTAGAGTGGGACAGGGATGGTACTTATACTAGGTGCTAGAGAGGGACAGGGATGGTGCTTATACTAGGTGCTAGAGTGGGACAGAGATGGTGCTTATACTAGGTGCTAGAGTGGGACAGGGATGGTGCTTATACTAGGTGCTAGAGTGGGACAGGGATGGTGCTTATACTAGGTGCTAGAGTGGGACAGGGATGGTACTTATACTAGGTGCTAGAGTGGGATAGGGATGATGCTTATACTAGGTGCTAGAGTGGGACAGGGATGGTACTTATACTAGGTGCTAGAGTGGGACAGGGATGGTGCTTATACTAGGTGCTAGAGTGGGACAGAGATGGTGCTTATACTAGGTGCTAGAGTGGGACAGGGATGGTCCTTATACTAGGTGCTAGAGTGGGACAGGGATGGTACTTATACTAGGTGCTAGAGTAGGATAGGGATGGTACTTATACTAGGTGCCAGAGTGGGACAGGGAAGGTGCTTATACTAGGTGCTAGAGTGGGACAGGAATGGTACTTATACTAGGTGCTAGAGTGGGACAGGGATGGTACTTACTTATACTAGGTGCTAGAGTGGGACAGGGATGATACTTATACTAGGTGCTAGAGTGGGACAGGATGGGACTTATACTATAGGTACTTATACTAGGTGCTAGAGTGGGACAAGGATGGTACTTATACTAGGTGCTAGAGTGGGACAGGGATGATGCTTATACTAGGTGCTAGAGTGGGACAGGGATGGGACTTATACTAGGTGCTAGAGTGGGACAGGGATGGTACTTATACTAGGTGCTAGAGTGGGACAGGGATGGTACTTATACTAGGTGCTAGAGTGGGACAGGGATGGTACTTATACTAGGTGCTAGAGTGGGACAGGGATGGTGCTTATACTAGGTGCTAGAGTGGGACAGGGATGGGACTTATACTAGGTGCTAGAGTGGGACAGGGATAGTACTTATAGACAGGGATGATGCTTACTAGGTGCTACAGTGGGACAGGGATGGTGCTTATACTAGGTGCTAGAGTGGGACAGGGATGGTACTTATACTAGGTGCTAGAGTGGGACAGGGATGGTACTTATACTAGGTGCTAGAGTGGGACAAGGATGGTACTTATACTAGGTGCTAGAGTGGGACAGGGATGGTACTTATACTAGGTGCTAGAGTGGGACAGGGATGGTACTTATACGAGCTGCTAGAGTGGGACAGGTATGGTACTTATACTAGGTGCTAGAGTGGGACAGGGATGGTACTTATACTAGGTGCTAGAGTGGGACAGGGATGGTACTTATACTAGGTGCTAGAGTGGGACAGGGATGGTACTTATACTAGGTGCTAGAGTGGGACAGGGATGGTACTTATACTAGGTGCTAGAGTGGGACAGGGATGGTACTTATACTAGGTGCTACAGTGGGACAGGGAATAATACTTATACTAGGTGCTAGAGTGGGACAGGGATGGTGCTTATACTAGGTGCTAGAGTGGGACAGAGATGGTGCTTATACTAGGTGCTAGAGTGGGACAGGGATGGTGCTTATACTAGGTGCTAGAGTGGGACAGGGATGGTGCTTATACTAGGTGCTAGAGTGGGACAGGGATGGTACTTATACTAGGTGCTAGAGTGGGATAGGGATGGTGCTTATACTAGGTGCTAGAGTGGGACAGGGATGGTACTTATACTAGGTGCTAGAGTGGGACAGGGATGGTGCTTATACTATGTGCTAGAGTGGGACAGGGATGGTACTTATACTAGGTGCTAGAGTAGGATAGGGATGGTACTTATACTAGGTGCTAGAGTGGGACAGGGATGGTACTTATACTAGGTGCTAGAGTAGGACAGGGATGGTACTTATACTAGGTGCTAGAGTGGGATAGGGATGGTGCTTATACTAGGTGCTAGAGTGGGACAGGAATGGTACTTATACTAGGTGCTAGAGTGGGACAGGGATGGTACTTACTTATACTAGGTGCTAGAGTGGGACAGGGATGATACTTATACTAGGTGCTAGAGTGGGACAGGGATGGTACTTATACTAGGTGCTAGAGTGGGAGATGGTGCTTATACTAAGTGCTAGAGTGGGACAGGGATGGGACTTATACTAGGTGCTAGAGTGGGACAGAGATGGTGCTTATACTAGGTGCTAGAGTGGGACAGGGATGGGACTTATACTAGGTGCTAGAGTGGGACAGGGATGGGACTTATACTAGGTGCTAGAGTGGGACAGGGATGGGACTTATACTAGGTGCTAGAGTGGGACAGGGATGGGACTTATACTAGGTGCTAGAGTGGGACAGGGATGGTACTTATACTAGGTGCTAGAGTGGGACAAGGATGGTACTAATACTAGGTGCTAGAGTGGGACAGGGATGATGCTTACTAAGTGCTAGATGCCTGATGGCTAAAGCTTCCACTTCACACACGGAGGGCCCGGGTTCGATTCCCGGCGGGTGGAAACATTTCGACATGTTTCCTTACACCTGTTGTCCTGTTCACCTAGCAGCAAATAGGTACCTGGGTGTTAGTCGACTGGTGTGGGTCGCATCCTGGGGGACAAGATTAAGGACCCCAATGGAAATAAGTTAGACAGTCCTCAATGATGCACTGACATTCTTGGGTTACCCTGGGTGGCTAACCCTCCAGGGTTAAAAATCCAATGAAAATCCTATCTTATTTTACCTATGTCTCTTCCACTATAACATTCACACTGCCGAAAATGCTCAGGCAAGTTAGTGGCTTTCTTACCAGTACAGTGGTATCTTGGGATACGAACATAATTTGTTCCAGAAGGACGTTCGAGTGCCGATACCGAACGAATTTGTTTCCATGAGGAATAATATAAATTAGATTATTCTGTTTCAGACCCCCAAAAGTACACTTACAAAAGCACTTACATAAATACACTTACATAATTGTTCGAGTTTTGAGCTGTTCGTACCCTGAGGTACCACTGTATTTTATAACATATAATTCACATATTGTATACTATGCAAAGAAATAAAATTTTGAATTTGAATATTGAATTATTACTAATTATTATAATTATTATTATTATTATTATTATTACTAATTTTTTCTCAAACCGGCCATCTCCCACTGAGGCAGTGCGACCCAAGAAAGAAGCACTGACACCATCACTCACTCCATCACTGCCTTGCTAGAGGTGTGGTGATACTACAGTTCAAGAATTGCAAATCACCCCCTCCCCCCTCTGGGCCAATCCTTCAGAGTGCAGACATTGTACTTCCCACCTCCAGGACTCAAGTCCGGCTAACCAAGTTCCCTGAATCCATAAATATCACCTTGCACACACTCCAACAACATGCCAAGTCTTTATAAAAACCACTTGGCTCCATTCACTCACATCTAACATGCTCACACGTGCTTGCTGGATGTCTAAGCCCATCACACCCAAAACCTCCTCTAATATTATTATTACCAAAAAATGCTCCCATATGGGTATACAGTGGTACCTTGGGATACAAACAGCTCAAAACTCAAACAATTATGTAAGTGTACTTATGTAAGTGATTTTCTAAGTGCATTTTTGGGGGTCTGAAATGGATTAATCTAATTTACATTATTCCTTAAGGTGGCCCGGTGGCCTGGTGGCTAAAGCCCCCGCTTCACACACGGAGGGCCCGGGTTCGATTCCCGGCGGGTGGAAACATTTCGACACGTTTCCTTACACCTGTTGTCCTGTTCACCTAGCAGCAAATAGGTACCTGGGTGTTAGTCGACTGGTGTGGGTCGCATCCTGGGGGACAAGATTAAGGACCCCAATGGAAATAAGTTAGACAGTCCTCGATGACGCACTGACTTTCTTGGGTTATCCTGGGTGGCTAACCCTCCGGGGTTAAAAATCCGAACGAAATCTTATCTTATCTTATCTTAACAAATTCATTCAGTACCAGAACTTGAACATCCTTCTGGAATGAATTAAATTCATATCCCGCGGTACCACTGTACATATACATACAACACAGTAATATGAATTATCCAAAGTAAAAGGACACAAGTGCAACTAATGTGAAATTTTATTGTGGCAACGTTTCGCTCTCCAGGAGCTCCTGGAGAGTGAAACGTTGCCACAATAAAATGTCACATTAGTTGCACTTGTGTCCTTTTACTTTACATATTGTCGGTAATTCTACCAACATTATTCCAGATTCTCCTCCACCACGATGCTGTGAACACTAACACCAAGGCCGAGGGACTGATTACCTCATCTTTTGTATATAGTTCTACTGTCTTCCTATTATGTACTAGAATCTGTATTGATAAAGCCACTGGATGGCAAAATGTCTACAATAAAGATATCCAGATGTTGCACATGTGTCTTAACTTTCAACATTATTACACATGAATTATCCAAGAGTATGAAATAACTGAGGTGTACAAGTTTGGGATAAGTAAAATATTCCCTCCGGTCAAATACAATACTAGGTAAACTAGATATGAAAGTCTGTATGAATAAAAAAAATACGTACTAATATTAACGAATTTAGAACGGAAAGCTTCGTGTGATATAAACACTGAATATCTTGGTTCGTATTTGTTAGTTTTGTAAACCTGTAATTAGGTTCCTGGGTGTTAGTTACCTTACACCTGCTGTACCTGTTCCCTTAGAAATAAGTAAGAACCTGGGTGTTAGTGGACTGGTGTGGGTGGCATCCTGGGTGTTAGTGGACTGGTGTGGGTGGCATCCTGGGTGTTAGTGGACTGGTGTGGGTGGCATCCTGGGTGTTAGTAGACTGGTGTGGGTGGCATCCTGGGTGTTAGTAGACTGGTGTGGGTGGCATCCTGGGTGTTAGTGGACTGGTGTGGGTGGCATCCTGGGTGTTAGTGGATTGGTGTGGGTGGCATCCTGGGTGTTAGTGGACTGGTGTGGGTGGCATCCTGGGTGTTAGTGGACTGGTGTGGGTGGTATCCTGGGTGTTAGTGGACTGGTGTGGGTGGCATCCTGGGTGTTAGTGGACTGGTGTGGGTGGCATCCTGGGGGACAAGATTGAAGGACCACAGTGGAAATAGGACAGACAGTCCTTGATGACGCACTGACTTTCTTGAATTATCCTGGGTGGCTAACCCTCCCAACCCTAGGTTATCCTGGGTGGCTAACTGTTACCCTGGGTTATCCATGATGGTTAATACTCTCTACCTTGTGTTACCTCTGGGAAATACTTGGGTAGCTCTGGATATACTTGGGTAGCTCTGGGTATACTTGGGTAGCTCTGGGTATACTTGGGTAGCTCTGGGTATACTTGGGTAGCTCTGGGTATACTTGGGTAGCTCTGGGTATATTTGGGTAGCTCTGGGTATACTTGGGTAGCTCTGGGTATACTTGGGTAGCTCTGGGTATACTTGGGTAGCTCTGGGTATACTTGGGTAGCTCTGGGTATACTTGGGTAGCTCTGGGTATACTTGGGTAGCTCTGGGTATACTTGGGTAGCTCTGGGAAATACGTACTTAGCTCTGGGTATAAGTTAGGCAAATATATAGCTGGGAGAAGTTGGATTTTAAAAGGACCTGCCTAGTATTGGCCTGTAGGCCTACCTCACCATTTCTATAATATCATGTATCTTTATTTCTATGAGTACATGTACAAGATATATAGGCCTAGCTGACATCATTGATATACTACTGTATAGAAAGCTGCTTGTTATACAGAGCATTTCAGGCAAATTAGGTTAATTTTGTCCCAGGATGCAACCCACACCAGTCCACTAACACCCAGGTACCCACTGTACTGATGGGTGAACATAGGCAACCGGTGTAAAGAAACACGCTCAATGTTTCTACCCTTGCCAGGAATCAAACCCGGACACTCATCATGTGAAATAAGAGCTTTAGCCAATAGGCCACGAGTAATGTGCCATAGGAGCAACAACGTACCAATGTTGAGGTCGTAGTAAGTGACGAGGCCGGTGACAAACTCACAGTAGAGGAAGTTGTGAGTCTCGTTGATAGTGCGCACACACCAGTACGTGTTGTTGGCAGCGTTCATACAGAAGCAGAACTTCCCATCTGAAAAATATATTTTTACAAACAGTAATGATAATATAATAATAATAATACGTTGAAGATTGAGACACTTATGCAACATATACGAATCTTTATTAAGGAAACGTTTCGCCACACAGTGTCTTCATCAGTCCAATACAAAGTAGAAATGGGCTATGAGAGGAGGAGTTTGAGATAATCAGTCCCTCAGCCTGGAATCAATGTGTTCAGTCCATCAGTCTTGTAGAAAGTGCAGCATATGGCCTTAGAAGTGGCTTATGTACTGTAGTCAGGTGAGTGGAAGCAGGAGGAGGCAGGATCACAGTGGGACCATCCACTAGTGTAAGTAGGTCTTCGTCCAAAGGTTGGTCAAGTATTGAAGAATTTCTTGTATCATGATCCCATCATGTTGCAGTGTCTGACAGATGTGATAAATGGTTTTGAAAACCAACAAGTTGAAGACTGAGACACTTTTGCAACATACGGGAATCTTTATTTAGGAAACGTTTTCTCAATAAAGCTTCCCATATGCTACATAAGTGTCTCAATCTTCAACTTGTCGGTTTTCAAAACCATATATCACATAATAATAATGCATACCTACAAGTACAAGTATACAAGGTATATAGACCATATCCGACATCAATGACATACTACTATAGCCGGGGGTGGTACCGCCATCTATTACTCTAATGAACTATCATGTTGTAACACCACTTGTTGTAATGATGAATATGGAGAATACATTTTTACAAATTTTACTGTATAAAACCATATGACTCCAATAACAATCAGTGCAATTTACCGAATGCCTCATATAAACATCCCAAATTTTAGCGATAAACTAAAGACACTAATAACAAATAACCAAATGAACAAGCGCCGCCACCTCCTAGCCGGAGACTTCGACATCAACTTTGGCTTAACAGGTGACCAGCCAGTAACTGATTTCATCAACAATATGAATACACTAATACCAGTTATAACAAAACCAACCAGGCTAACTAAAACAAGTCAACCATGACCATATATGGACTAATATACTAGCTCCCCTTAAGTCAGGGATAATCACAGACGGCACTACTGACCACTACCTTACCTTCCTCTTAACATTGGTAAACAACCACTTGAATACAACAAGGTCTCTTTTAGACTCCATGATGAGGCCTCAATAAGTAACTTCACAACAGAGCTAGGTACGGTTGACTGGCATGCAGAATTCCCCAATGCGAATGCTATCGGTGATTGTATAGACATATTTCTTAACAAATTACTTGGACTATGTAACAAACTCTGTCCCATAAAAACTAAACAGATTATGAATAAACGGCTAGGTTGCTCATGGCTAATTAACAGCATACTAAGAACCATTGATAAGAAACATAAATATGAAAAGCAATATAGACAGGGCTTAATACACAAAGATATTAAACATTATGCATCAGTGCCCACTAAACCAAAAAGAAAATCTAAGCAATTGTACTACTCCATTAGATTCACCGATACAAGAGGAGATATAAAAAAGACCTGGAAGACTCTCTCAGATTCTGGGAATCCACAAACTTAAAAAACTAGGGAGATTGTCCTAACTAAACCTAATGAAACACAATTATAGCCTACTGATACAGTTAACAAGACAAATGACTTCTTCTCAACCATACGATCAAATCTCGCCAGCAAAATCCCAGGTACCAGTGCCCGAGCAAGTGATTACTTAGATGGGATTTTCCCAATCTCCTTCTGTCTTGCACCACCCGAGCCCACAGAAGTCATCACGATTATTAAGTCTCTTAAAAATAAATCAGGAAATCTGGCTTAAGTCCCGCCACTATTGTATAAACGAGCGGTTCATGTTCTTTCACCTGCTATTTCATTATTTTTTAACAAATCACTAGAAACCAGCACTTTTCCGACACCACTCAAGACAGCAAGGGTTACACCAATACACAAACGTGGTGACCCCCACACATGTAAACAACAACAGGCAATATCAAACTTACCACTGCTATCCAAAGTCTTCGAGAAACTTGTGTGCAAGAGATTATATTCCTTTAAAACAGTATAAAGCATCCTCAACCCCTGGCAATTTGGCTTCAGGAAAAATAAAAAAATAAAATAAAAATAAAAACACAAATGTTGTAATTGTAAAAATGCTAGATCTGCTTTACACAGCACTTAAAAAAATGAATATCCATTAGGATTCTTTATTGACCTAAGGAAAGCTTTTGACACAGTAGACCACGACATCCTACTCCACAAACTTGATCATTATGGTATAAGAGGCCATGCACTTACATATTTCAAATCCTACTTTACTAACAGGTACCAATACATCTCTATTAAGGACACAACCTCATCAACAAGACCACTTGATACTGGAGTGCCTCAGGTAAGTGTCCTTGGTCCCCTGCTCTTCCTCTTAAACATCAATAATCTTCCTAATGTATCACAAAACCTTAAACCTATTCTCTTTGCTGACAACACGACTTATGTCATTTCCCACCCTAATCTTACCTCACTCAACACCATTGTTAACGAGGAGCTAGTAAAAATATCAACCTGGATGACTGCTAATAAACTTACGCTTATTATTGATAAAATCTTCTACATTATGTCTGGGAACAGAACAGGTGTTTCCCAGTTGAACATTATGGCTGACAACACTCTTATTGCTAAACATAATGAGGCCAAATTCCTAGGCCTGCATATAGATAGCAACCTGAAATTCAACACCCATAACCAACACGTAACAAAAGAAGTATCCAGAAGTCAGGGAGGATCTGTATAACTTTTACTATTAAGATACATATTTGAAATAAGTCACTCAAAATATGTTTTATATTAATGGGGATGTAGTTAGCCCATAAATGCCATGAGCATCAAGTGGGGAAAAATGATCCCTCTATTTTTTTTTCTTGTAAGTGGGGAGAGGTAATGAGGAGTGATCCAGGGAAGAGTACTCAAATTCCTTTGATCAACAAGTATACACTTACATCAAGACAGATTACCCTTGAAGGGTAACTAACCAGTGGCGGCTCGTCATAGGAGCTGCAGAGCTGCAGTTTCCCCAGATGCTCACTGCCAGATGTATGACTTCAACCTTACGCTAAAATATTGTAACTTGCAATTGAAAAATATATTACAGGAAAAATCTGCTGTATGTTGTTTTCAATGTATTTATAAGCGAATTTTTAATTTTTTGGTTGAAACGAGATAAAAAATGATTAAGAATAGAAGTTTGATGCGGTATGATAGTATAGGTATTACTAGCGCTACGAGCCGCCACTGTAACTAACACACAAGACAGGTTACCCTTGAAGGGTAACTCTACCATACAAGACAAGTTAACCTTGAAGGGTAACTAACATAAAAGACAGATTACCCTTGAAGGTAACACTGCCATACCTGTGCATGTGTACAAGGATCAACTCACCATGCCAGAGGGGCGGTGTACGCCAGTGATCGTTGTCGTGGGTGTAACAATTAAGCATTGTGTAATTACACTGTGCTAAATTATTTTTCAACTTCCTCATCTTCTTCTTCTCCTTCAACAGTCGTCGCTCCAGCTTCACTCGCTGTCGTTCCTGCCGCAACTTCAGCCGCTCTTCCCGCTTTCTCTGTCGTTCCGCTTGCTTGATTTCTAATCGAAAACTGAAGTGTGATTGCCAATTAATAACAATAATAATAATTCACAAAATCATAATATGATTTTTTAAATATTCAAAATATTGAAAAGTATAGAAAAATGTGCTAAAACATTATTTTAATGCATTTTTCAGTGACTCAATGTGGTTGAGCCATTTTCTGACATTCCTCAAATTTTGGCTAAATTATGAATAAGACAACTGTAAAAAAAAACAAAACAAATGCCAATAATGGCCGGCCGGCAAAGATCTCGCTTCACACATGGAGGGCCCGGGTTCAATTCCTGGTGGGGCAGAAAAATTTCAACGCGTTCCCTTACACCTGTTGTCCTGTTCACCTAGCAGCAAGTAGGTACCTGGGTGTTAGTTGACTGGTGTGGGTGGCATCCTGGGGGACAAGATTGAGGACCACAATCGATACACCAGGAATACCATTTGTTTGTGTAATAAAACACCAGGAATGACTGTTTTCCTTTATCAAGCAATACATTACTGTATTCTGAGGAATAATTAAAATTTACCCAACACAAAATTTGCAACACAATCCTATTTCAGATGGTAAATGATCTATTTAATGTATTTATGGGTTAGCAGGCCAGCAGCAGCAACATCCTGGTTGACCAGGCCAGCACCAGAGGAGCCTGGCCCATGGCCGGGCTCTAAGAGTAGAAAAACTCTCGAAACTCATCAAAGCTATAACGAAGTTGGGCCAGTATTGGTGATTGTGATGGATGGTGATTGTGATGGATGGTGATTGTGATGGATGGTGATTGTGATGGATGGTGATTGTGATGGATGGTGATTGTGATGGATGGTGATTGTGATGGATGGTGATTGTGATGGATGGTGATTGTGATGGATGGTGATTGTGATGGATGGTGATTGTGATGGATGGTGATTGTGATGGATGGTGATTGTGATGGATGGTGATTGTGATGGATGGTGATTGTGATGGATGGTGATTGTGATGGATGGTGATTGTGATGGATGGTGATTGTGATGGATGGTGATTGTGATGGATGGTGATTGTGATGGATGGTGATTGTGATGGATGGTGATTGTGATGGATGGTGATTGTGATTGTTCTGCTGTGATCATAACAATAATGGACAACTGAGGAACTAACAAATTTTGCTTCCAAATCAACTGGCCCAGTGGAAGGCCATTAAACTGACCCAGTGGAAGGCCATTAAACTGACCCAGTGGAAGGCCATTAAACTGGCCCAGTGGAAGGCTATTAAACTGGCCCAGTGGAAGGCTATTAAACTGGCCCAGTGGAAGGCCATTAAACTGGCCCAGTGGAAGGCCATTAAACTGGCCCAGTGGAAGGCCATTAAACTGACCCAGTGGAAGGCCATTAAACTGGCCCAGTGGAAGGCTATTAAACTGGCCCAGTGGAAGGCTATTAAACTGGCCCAGTGGAAGGCCATTAAACTGGCCCAGTGGAAGGCCATTAAACTGACCCAGTGGAAGGCTATTAAACTGGCCCAGTGGAAGGCCATTAAACTGACCCAGTGGAAGGCTATTAAACTGGCCCAGTGGAAGGCCATTAAACTGACCCAGTGGAAGGCCATTAAACTGACCCAGTGGAAGGCCATTAAACTGACCCAGTGGAAGGCCATTAAACTGACCCAGTGGAAGGCCATTAAACTGACCCAGTGGAAGGCCATTAAACTGACCCAGTGGAAGGCCATTAAACTGACCCAGTGGAAGGCCATTAAACTGACCCAGTGGAAGGCCATTAAACTGACCCAGTGGAAGGCCATTAAACTGACCCAGTGGAAGGCCATTAAACTGACCCAGTGGAAGGCCATTAAACTGGCCCAGTGGAAGGCCATTAAACTGGCCCAGTGGAAGGCCATTAAACTGGCCCAGTGGAAGGCCATTAAACTGACCTAGTGGATGGCTATTAAACTGGCCCAGTGGAAGGCCATTAAACTGGCCTAGTGGATGGCTATTAAACTGGCCCAGTGGAAGGCCATTAAACTGGCCTAGTGGATGGCTATTAAACTGACAAAGTGGAAAGCCATTAAACTGGCCCAGTAGATAGCCATTAAACTGGCCCAGTGGAAGGCCATTAAACTGACCCAGTGGAAGGCTATTAAACTGGCCCAGTGGAAGGCCATTAAACTGACCCAGTGGAAGGCCATTAAACTGACCCAGTAGAAGGCCATTAAACTGACCCAGTGGAAGGCCATTAAACTGACCCATTGGAAGGCCATTAAACTGACCCAGTGGAAGGCCATTAAACTGACCCAGTGGAAGGCCATTAAACTGACCCAGTGGAAGGCCATTAAACTGACCCAGTGGAAGGCCATTAAACTGACCCAGTGGAAGGCCATTAAACTGACCCAGTGGAAGGCCATTAAACTGACCCAGTGGAAGGCCATTAAACTGATGCCCACTCAATCAAGTGTATACAGTAATTTTTATCGTCTTCTTAAGCGACTCCCTAGTCAAGGTAAGGGTGTCACTATCTGGTCTCCCATCCAGTTACTAGCCACACCCTAATGGACCTAATCTTACTGAGTGGAACAGATTTTAGTACTAAGCGACTCCCTAGTCAAGGTAAGGGTGTCACTATCTGGTCTCCCATCCAGTTACTAGCCACACCCTAATGGACCTAATCTTACTGAGTGGAACAGATTTTAGTACTAGACAGTTTATCTGTAGGAAGTCAAAAGTGCTCAAATAACACTTAAATTTTAACTTTCAGAAATATCACCTCCACAAACTTAACCACACAATCATCACTACACAACGGTAATCACTACAGAAGTCATCACAACACCTCACTCACTACACAACAGTAATCACTACAGAAATCATCACTACACCTCACTCACTACACAACAGTAATCACTACAGAAGTCATCACTACATAAATAATGAGTTACCTTTTATCGCACCAGCAGCGTGACCTCGCTGTAGTTTCATTATTGATGGTGGGCGGCTGCCTCTGGTGTGGGGTTGGCTGCCGCACAGGAAAAAGTTGGAACTGCTTGCTGCCATGGTGTTGGTGATAGCTGTCTCCTCCGGGAAGTCTGAGGACCGGCTCGCTCTCCTCCACTATGGTCTGGTCATTGTCCAATGTTTCAATGTTCATGTGACTCGTGTCTTCATTTGAGATGTCATGTCTCTCATTTTCTGTAGGGCAGCAGAAATGTCTAATGTCAATTTTATCTACCAAAAGTTAAACAGCCCATCTTCATTTTGTATGAAATACAGTGGTACCTCGAGTTATGAACTTCGTACCAGAAGGCTGTTTGAGTGCCGATACCAAACAAATTTGTTCCCATAAGGAATAACGCAAATTACATTATAGTGTTTTAGACCCCCAAAAATACGCTTACAAAACCACTTACATAATTATTCGAGTTTTGAGCTGTTCGTGTCCCAAGGTACCACTGTATTTTATTTTTACCTCTATCAACTTACAGTGGTGCTCCTCACATTACAATGGTTCGACTCATGATATTCTGACATTCCAAAGGTGCAACAGTGATACACATTCAGCAGTCATATGTGCTTAACCAAATTACCCCACGGCCATTATGTTTACTAAATACCCAAGTGTGTCATGCTTCTGGTAATTAATTACAGTAATTATTTCTGTATTTATTTAGTGATGTTAGTCATCTACTTATTCACTTTTACATTCATCATATTACTCATTACTCATACTAAATTTACGATATTTTTGACTAATGAGTTCTTCGGAACACCTGTGTTGCTGCAACACTGGTTCTCCCAGGCATGAGGCATTACCTTACTCTCCCTCATAACAATTACTTTACTCCCCCTCATAACAATCGCCTTACTTCCCCCCATAACATTCACCTTACTTTCCCTCATAACAATCACCTTACTTCCCCTCATAACAATCACCTTACTTTCCCTCATAACAATCACCTTACTTCCCCTCATAACAATCGCCTTACTTCCCCTCATAACAATCACCTTACTCTCCCCCTCATAACAATCGCCTTACTTCCCCTCATAACAATCGCTTTACTCTCCCCCTCATAACAATCACCTTACTTTCCCTCATAACAATCACCTTACTCTCCCCCTCATAACAATCACCTTACTTCCCCTCATAACACTCACCTTACTTCCCCTCATAACAATCACCTTACTTCCCCTCATAACAATCACCTTACTTTCCCTCATAACAATCGCCTTACTTCCCCTCATAACAATCACCTTACTTCCCCTCATAACAATCACCTTACTCTTCCCCTCATAACAATAACCTTACTTCCCCTCACAACAATCACCTTACTTCCCCTCATAACAATCGCCTTACTTCCCCTCATAACAATCGCTTTACTCTCCCCCTCATAACAATCGCCTTACTTCCCCTCATAACAATCACCTTACTCTCCCCCTCATAACAATCACCTTACTTCCCCTCATAACAATCACCTTACTTCCCCTCATAACAATCACCTTACTCTCCCCCTCATAACAATCGCCTTACTTCCCCTCATAACAATCGCTTTACTCTCCCCCTCATAACAATCACCTTACTTCCCCTCATAACAATCACCTTACTCTCCCCCTCATAACAATCACCTTACTTCCCCTCATAACAATCACCTTACTTCCCCTCATAACACTCACCTTACTTCCCCTCATTACAATCACCTTACTTCCCCTCATAACAATCACCTTACTTCCCCTCATAACAATCACCTTACTCTTCCCCTCATAACAATCACCTTACTTCCCCTCATAACAATCGCCTTACTTCCCCTCATAACAATCGCCTTACTTCCCCTCATAACAATCGCTTTACTCTCCCCCTCATAACAATCGCCTTACTTCCCCTCATAACAATCACCTTACTCTCCCCCTCATAACAATCACCTTACTTCCCCTCATAACAATCTCCTTACTTCCACTCATAACAATCACCTTACTTCCCCTCATAACAATCGCCTTACTTCCCCTCATACCAATCACCTTACTTCCCCTCATAACAATCACCTTACTTCCCCTCATAACAATCACCTTACTTCCCCTCATAACAATCACCTTACTTTCCCTCATAACAATCGCCTTACTTCCCCTCATAACAATCACCTTACTTCCCCTCATAACAATCACCTTACTCTTCCCCTCATAACAATCACCTTACTTCCCCTAATAACAATCACCTTATTCCCCTCATAACAATCGCCTTACTTCCCCTCATAACAATCGCCTTACTCTCCCCCTCATAACAATCACCTTACTTCCCCTCATAACAATCACCTTACTTCCCCTCATAACAATCACCTTAATTCCCCTCATAACAATCACCTTACTTTCCCTCATAACAATCGCCTTACTTCCCCTCATAACAATCACCTTACTTTCCCTCATAACAATCACCTTACTTCCCCTCATAACAATCACCTTACTTTCCCTCATAACAATCACCTTACTTCCCCTCATAACAATCACCTTACTCTTCCCCTCATAACAATCACCTTACTTCCCCTCATAACAATCGCCTTACTTCCCCTCATAACAATCGCCTTACTTCCCCTCATAACAATCGCCTTACTTCCCCTCATAACAATCGCTTTACTCTCCCCCTCATAACAATCGCCTTACTTCCCCTCATAACAATCACCTTACTCTCCCCCTCATAACAATCACCTTACTTCCCCTCATAACAATCACCTTACTTCCCCTCATAACAATCACCTTACTTCCCCTCATAACAATTGCCTTACTTCCCCTCATACCAATCACCTTACTTCCCCTCATAACAATCACCTTACTTCCCCTCATAACAATCACCTTACTTCCCCTCATAACAATCACCTTACTTTCCCTCATAACAATCGCCTTACTTCCCCTCATAACAATCACCTTACTTCCCCTCATAACAATCACCTTACTCTCCCCCTCATAACAATCACCTTACTTCCCCTCATAACAATCACCTTACTTCCCCTCATAACAATCGCCTTACTTCCCCTCATAACAATCGCTTTACTATCCCCCCTCATAACAATCGCCTTACTTCCCCTCATAACAATCACCTTACTTCCCCTCATAACAATCACCGTACTTCCCCTCATAACAATCGCTTTACTATCCCCCCTCATAACAATCGCCTTACTTCCCCTCATAACAATCACCTTACTTCCCCTCATAACAATCACCTTACTTCCCCTCATAACAATCACCTTACTTCCCCTCATAACAATCGCCTTACTCTCCCCTCATAACAACCACCTTACTTCCCCTCATAACAATCACCTTACTTCCCCTCATAACAATCACCTTACTTCCCCTTATAACAATCACCTTACTTTCCCTCATAACAATCGCCTTACTTCCCCTCATAACAATCACCTTACTTCCCCTCATAACAATCACCTTACTCTCCCCCTCATAACAATCACCTTACTTCCCCTCATAACAATCGCCTTACTTCCCCTCATAACAATCACCTTACTTCCCCTCATAACAATCACCTTACTTCCCCTCATAACAATCACCTTACTTCCCCTCATAACAATCGCCTTACTTCCCCTCATAACAACCACCTTACTTCCCCTCATAACAATCGCCTTACTTCCCCTCATAACAATCGCCTTACCTTCCCTCATAACAATCACCTTACTTCCCCTCATAACAATCATCTTACTTCCCCTCATAACAATCACCTTACTTCCCCTCATAACAACCACCTTACTTCCCCTCATAACAACCACCTTACTTCCCCTCATAACAATCACCTTACTTCCCCTCATAACAACCACCTTACTTCCCCTCATAACAACCACCTTACTTCCCCTCATAACAATCACCTTACTTCCCCTCATAACAACCACCTTACTTCCCCTCATAACAATCACCTTACTTCCCCTCATAACAACCACCTTACTTCCCCTCATAACAATCACCTTACTTCCCCTCATAACAACCACCTTACTTCCCCTCATAACAACCACCTTACTTCCCCTCATAACAATCACCTTACTTCCCCTCATAACAATCACCTTACTTCCCCTCATAACAACCACCTTACTTCCCCTCATAACAATCATCTTACTTCCCCTCATAACAATCACCTTACTTCCCCTCATAACAACCACCTTACTTCCCCTCATAACAATCACCTTACTTCCCCTCATAACAATCACCTTACTTCCCCTCATAACAATCATCTTACTTCCCCTCATAACAATCACCTTACTTCCCCTCATAACAATCACCTTACTTCCTCTCATAACAATCACCTTACTTCCCCTCATAACAATCACCTTACTTCCCCTCATAACAATCACCTTACTCTCCCCCTCATAACAATCACCTTACTTCCCCTCATAACAATCACCTTACTCTCCCCCTCATAACAATCACCTTACTTCTCCTCATAACAATCACCTTACTCTCCCCCTCATAACAATCACCTTACTCTCCCTCATAACAATCACCTTACTTCCCCTCATAACAATCACCTTACTTCCCCTCATAACAATCACCTTACTCTCCCCCTCATAACAATCACCTTACTTCCCCTCATAACAATCACCTTACTCTCCCCCTCATAACAATCACCTTACTTCCCCTCATAACAATCACCTTACTTCCCCTCATAACAATCACCTTACTCTCCCCCTCATAACAATCACCTTACTTCTCCTCATAACAATCACCTTACTCTCCCCCTCATAACAATCACCTTACTCTCCCTCATAACAATCACCTTACTTCCCCTCATAACAATCACCTTACTTCCCCTCATAACAATCACCTTACTCTCCCCCTCATAACAATCACCTTACTCTCCCTCATAACAATCACCTTACTCCCCCTCATAACAATCACCTTACTTCCCCTCATAACAATCACCTTACTTCCCCTCATAACAATCACCTTACTCTCCCTCATAACAATCACCTTACTCTCCCTCATAACAATCACCTTACTTCCCCTCATAACAATCACCTTACTTCCCCTCATAACAATCACCGTACTTCCCCTCATAACAATCGCTTTACTATCCCCCCTCATAACAATCGCCTTACTTCCCCTCATAACAATCACCTTACTTCCCCTCATAACAATCACCTTACTTCCCCTCATAACAATCACCTTACTTCCCCTCATAACAATCGCCTTACTCTCCCCTCATAACAACCACCTTACTTCCCCTCATAACAATCACCTTACTTCCCCTCATAACAATCACCTTACTTCCCCTTATAACAATCACCTTACTTTCCCTCATAACAATCGCCTTACTTCCCCTCATAACAATCACCTTACTTCCCCTCATAACAATCACCTTACTCTCCCCCTCATAACAATCACCTTACTTCCCCTCATAACAATCGCCTTACTTCCCCTCATAACAATCACCTTACTTCCCCTCATAACAATCACCTTACTTCCCCTCATAACAATCACCTTACTTCCCCTCATAACAATCGCCTTACTTCCCCTCATAACAACCACCTTACTTCCCCTCATAACAATCGCCTTACTTCCCCTCATAACAATCGCCTTACCTTCCCTCATAACAATCACCTTACTTCCCCTCATAACAATCATCTTACTTCCCCTCATAACAATCACCTTACTTCCCCTCATAACAACCACCTTACTTCCCCTCATAACAACCACCTTACTTCCCCTCATAACAATCACCTTACTTCCCCTCATAACAACCACCTTACTTCCCCTCATAACAACCACCTTACTTCCCCTCATAACAATCACCTTACTTCCCCTCATAACAACCACCTTACTTCCCCTCTTAACAATCACCTTACTTCCCCTCATAACAACCACCTTACTTCCCCTCATAACAATCACCTTACTTCCCCTCATAACAACCACCTTACTTCCCCTCATAACAACCACCTTACTTCCCCTCATAACAATCACCTTACTTCCCCTCATAACAATCACCTTACTTCCCCTCATAACAACCACCTTACTTCCCCTCATAACAATCATCTTACTTCCCCTCATAACAATCACCTTACTTCCCCTCATAACAACCACCTTACTTCCCCTCATAACAATCACCTTACTTCCCCTCATAACAATCACCTTACTTCCCCTCATAACAATCATCTTACTTCCCCTCATAACAATCACCTTACTTCCCCTCATAACAATCACCTTACTTCCTCTCATAACAATCACCTTACTTCCCCTCATAACAATCACCTTACTTCCCCTCATAACAATCACCTTACTCTCCCCCTCATAACAATCACCTTACTTCCCCTCATAACAATCACCTTACTCTCCCCCTCATAACAATCACCTTACTTCTCCTCATAACAATCACCTTACTCTCCCCCTCATAACAATCACCTTACTCTCCCTCATAACAATCACCTTACTTCCCCTCATAACAATCACCTTACTTCCCCTCATAACAATCACCTTACTCTCCCCTCATAACAATCACCTTACTTCCCCTCATAACAATCACCTTACTCTCCCCCTCATAACAATCACCTTACTTCCCCTCATAACAATCACCTTACTTCCCCTCATAACAATCACCTTACTCTCCCCCTCATAACAATCACCTTACTTCTCCTCATAACAATCACCTTACTCTCCCCCTCATAACAATCACCTTACTCTCCCTCATAACAATCACCTTACTTCCCCTCATAACAATCACCTTACTTCCCCTCATAACAATCACCTTACTCTCCCCCTCATAACAATCACCTTACTCTCCCTCATAACAATCACCTTACTCCCCCTCATAACAATCACCTTACTTCCCCTCATAACAATCACCTTACTTCCCCTCATAACAATCACCTTACTCTCCCTCATAACAATCACCTTACTCTCCCTCATAACAATCACCTTACTTCCCCTCATAACAATCACCTTACTCTCCCTCATAACAATCACCTTACTCTCCCTCATAACAATCACCTTACTTCCCCTCATAACAATCACCTTACTTCCCCTCATAACAATCACCTTACTTCCCCTCATAACAATCACCTTACTCTCCCTCATAACAATCACCTTACTCTCCCTCATAACAATCACCTTACTTCCCCTCATAACAATCACCTTACTCTCCCTCATAACAATCACCTTACTCTCCCTCATAACAATCACCTTACTTCCCCTCATAACAATCACCTTACTCTCCCTCATAACAATCACCTTACTCTCCCTCATAACAATCACCTTACACCCCCTCATAACAATCACCTTACTTCCCCTCATAACAATCACCTTCCCCTCATAACAATTGCCTTACTCTCCCTCATAACAATCACCTTACTCTCCCTCATAACAATCACCTTACTTCCCCTCATAACAATTAGCTTACTTCCCCTCATAACAATCACCTTACTTCCCCTCATAACAATCACCTTACTTCCCCTCATAACAATCACCTTACTCTCCCTCATAACAGTCACCTTACTTCCCCTCATAACAATCACCTTACTTCCCCTCATAACAATCACCTTCCCCTCATAACAATTGCCTTACTCTCCCTCATAACAATCGCCTTACTTCCCCTCATAACAATCGCTTTACTCTCCCCCTCATAACAATCACCTTACTTCCCCTCATAACAATCACCTTACTCTCCCCCTCATAACATAATTACAGCTTCAACGTCACTTTGCGCCAAATATTCTCCTACTTAATATTTCGTCTGCTGTTACATTAATCACATTTATCAATAACATTAAGATTATTTTTCTTCTTCTCCCAATAACAACTTTTTCGCTGAATATCAAATGAAGTTATTTTCACCAATATTAGTTTGCAGTAATGTAGGTTCTCCTAGATGTAAGGGGCAGCTCCCATTTCGTCCATTTAACGGCATTACTTATTACGACAACATGACTCAACCACTTCATGTTGTGTTGATGCCACGACCCAATCACTGCATGTTGTGTTGATGCCACGACAACATTACCCAACCACTTCATGTTGTGTTGACACCATGACAACACGACCCAACCACTTAATGCTGTGTTAACGCCGTGACAACATGGCCCAACCAATTCATGTAGTGTTGATGCCACGACCCAATCACTGCATGTTGTGTTGATGCCACGACAACATGACCCAACCACTTAATGTAGTGTTGATGCCACGACCCAACCACTTCATGTTGTGTTGACACCATGACAACACGACCCAACCACTTAATGTAGTGTTGATGCCACGACCCAACCACTTCATGTTGTGTTGACGCCACGACACCCTCAGCGGGAGGTGGCCGATTCATGAAGGAAAACAGAATCAATTAACTCTTACCTCTGAAGGCAATCCATAAGAAATACTACTTAACCCTTAAACTGTCCAAGCGTAGATCTACATTCACTCGCGTAGCATTCCAAACGTACATCTACGTGTTTGTTTTTTACATAAGAAAGCATGTAAAATTGAATGTAGATCTACGTTCAGAGTGCTACGTGAGCGAACATAGATCTACATTTGGACAGTTTAAGGGGTAATAGTTTACGACTGGTTCTTAGGTAGTTTTTAAACATTAGGAATAGTTTGCATATTAGTGTTTTTCTTTTTTTGCCTAACTATAAAAAGAAATACAAATTTGCATTTGAATTTGTACAATGATAATGAATAATTACTGTAAAAAGTACCAGTACAGTGGTATTTCGATATTCAAAATTAATCCATTCCAGGAGGCTGTTTGAATACTGAGTTGTATGAATATTGAATCAATTTACTGCACGTTACCTTCACTGAGGATTGATGATGGCCTAAAAGGAAGGTGGAGAGATGTTATTGTTTGGAAAGGTTGTCACCTCCCATAAAAACATCAGGTAACTGCCCGTCTGTTGTTGTTTTTCTCTTTTCTGTCTCTGTACAGCAGCACTTGAAGATGACAGGGATTCACTAGCATTTGATTTTTTTGTTGCTGAAGAAACCGTCTAATGTTGTCTGATAACGAAAAAAGGCACAATACCGTGACTGGAACGATACACAAATAACCTGCACATAGAAGTGAGGAGCTTATGACGACGTTTCGGTCCGACTTGGACCATTTACAAAGTCACACTGTAACTTTGTGAATGGTCTAAGTTGGACCGAAACGTTGCCATTAGCTCCTCTCTTCTATGTGCAGGTTATTTGTGTAATGTTGTCTGTTTTTGATGACATTTCAATTTTTTTCTAAAATGATCAACAACATCGTCACTGAAGAGGTTGATGCTCCTGTTGACAACAGTAATGTTAGGATGCCATTTTTCCACCAGGCTCTGTGTTTGACCCCAATGGTAACACAATTCCATAATATCTGTGGTAGGAATATTGCCCTTACTGCTTCCCTCATCTGAAGAACAAATTTCCTCAATCACTTCTTGCTGCTCCATGTGCAGGTCTTGAAGTTCTTCTTTAGTGAATTCATTCTTGTCATCCTCCACCAACTCCTCTACATCCTCATTGGCCTGGTGGTCTGGTGGCTAAAGCTCCCGCTTCACACACGGAGGGCCCGGGTTCGATTCCCGGCGGGTGGAAATTCCGACACGTTTCCTTACACCTATTGTCCTGTTCACCTAGCAGCAAATAGGTACCTGGGTGTTAGTCGACTGGTGTGGGTCGCATCCTGGGGGACAAGATTAAGGACCCCAATGGAAATAAGTTAGACAGTCCTCGATGACACACTGACTTTCTTGGGTTATCCTGGGTGGCTAACCCTCCGGGGTTAAAAATCCGAACGAAATCTTATCTTATCTTATCTTATGGACTGGCCCAGACAAACAATATCCTTCACTACAGGCTCTGCCTCAAAGTCTTCAAAAATCTCGGACTGGCACGATTTCTTGAAACTGGAAATTACCTGCTGGTCCGTGGATTGGATAAGAGGAGTGACGTTAGGGGGTAAGAACTTTACTTTAATAACACTGTATTTATCCACCAAATTTTCCTTCAAGCCTGGAGGGTGAGCAGGGGCACTGTCTATTACCAGAAGTGCCCTTAACCCGTCAACGGTCCAAACGTATATATACATTTTTTCAACATTTGATAGTATGTAAAAAAAGTAGATCTTATTGTTTTTTTACATTTGAAAATGTGTAAAAAAACTTTGATCTACCTTTTTTTTTTGTTATATTTGAAAATATGTAAAAAAAACATAGATCTACTTTTGTAGAACTACACATGTGAACGTAGATCTGCTTGGACCGTTTATGGGTTAATGGTAAGTTTTTCTCCAGAAGATACTGCTTCACACTGGGGCAAACACTTCATGTATCGACTCAGTCAAAAACTGCCGCGTTATCCAAGTTTACTACAGTGGACCCCCGGTTAACGATATTTTTTCACTCCAGAAGTATGTTCAGGTGCCAGTACTGACCGAATTTGTTCCCATAAGAAATATTGTGAAGTAGATTAGTCCATTTCAGACCCCCAAACATACACGTACAAACGCACTTACATAAATACACTTACATAATTGGTCGCATTCGGAGGTGATCGTTATGCGGGGGTCCACTGTATTAGCTTTCCACATCACACTGAGTTTATTTTTTATCACATTGTTTTTCATAAACACCCTTGGGTTTTCAGAGTGGTAGACTAGCAACAGTTTAATTTTGCAGTTCCCACTAATGTTACCACACAACAAGAGTGTCAGCCTGTCTTTCATAGGCTTGTGTCCTGGTAATGATTTTTCTTCTTGTGTGATGTAGGTTCTCTTAGGCTTTCTTTTCTAAAATGGCCAGTTTCATTACAATTAAAAACTTGTCGAGGAATAAATTCCTCAATGTCTACATAGATTTTAAATTCCTTAACCCATAAATGGTCCAAATGTATATATACGTTCACTACCGTACTGCCCCAACTTTTTTGAGGAAAAAAAAATTGTTGTTTTTTAATAGGAAAAAAGAGCATATGGTACCCAGGCATCCCCAATTATTTTAATATGGTGCACAGTGAGTGCTCACACCCATTCTCACATGTCTAGGTGACTCAGGCTTATTGTGGCAATGTTAAATGTAGGACACATAAAACGTATATATACGTTTGGACCGTTTACGGGTTAACAAAGTTTTCCGCCTTATCTTTGTTATGACTGGCAGCCTCCCCATACCTACCACACTATGACTCCCACTTCTCTTTTTAATCGTATCAAACTAGTCCATTAAATTCATTACTTACAGCACTGTTACCTGGGGTGTCTTGCCTACAATCACTATATAATTCCTTTGTTTTTTCACAAATCATTGTTTCAGAAATACTGTCACTGGCCGATTCCTTTTTGATAATCTACACCTAACAAAATTTTTTCGAATGGCCTTTTCACAGCAAGAATTTTCACTCCTTTCACTATAACAGCCCCTTTTATTGCCTCTTATTAATATTTCAATGTGGACAATATGATGGATTTCGCATACCATAGTGAGTGGTCAGGTCCAGCACACATGTCCCACTTTCCCAATTTGTAACGACGGTCTGGAGTTTTGAGACTCTCTGACCGCAGGTTCAAATCCCGCCCGTGGTATGGTTTTAATGAGTTCTTTTTTCACTTTAATTGTTTTTCTCACTGCTTTCCTTTTAAGCATGTTTCGATCACTACTCTTTTTTGAGGTGGCCATCATTAGTTTCAATGGGTGACCCTTTCATGCATGGGTGCAACCAGCACCCATGCATGAAAGGGTCACCCATTGAGGACACTGCAAATCTACAAGCGGATAGAAACCAAATTTTCAAATGGACCTAAGAAAACAATATGAAATTCAATAAGGAGAAATTTCAATTACAGTCCCGGTGGCCTGGTGGCTAAAGCTCCCGCTTCACACACGGAGGGCCCGGGTTCGATTCCCGGCGGGTGGAAACATTTCGACATGTTTCCTTACACCTGTTGTCCTGTTCACCTAGCAGCAAATAGGTACCTGGGTGTTAGTGGACTGGTGTGGGTCGCATCCTGGGGGACAAGATTAAGGACCCCAATGGAAATAAGTTAGACAGTCCTCGATGACGCACTGACTTTCTTGGGTTATCCTGGGTGGCTAACCCTCCGGGGTTAAAAATCCGAACGAAATCTTATCTTGTCTTATCTTATCCTCGGTTAATGATGGGGTTCCGTTCCTAAGATCACATCAGTAAACGAATTTATCACTAAGTGAGGAGCAGCCAGATTGGTAGTGGGTTTGTCTTAACCATCTTTGATATTGTTTTAATGTCATTTTTGCACCATGTATAACATTTCTGGTATATTTTTAAATGTTTATACAGCAGTGTATATTGTAATAAACAGAATTGAGGAAATCATCTCTAATATACATTGTTTAGGTCAGAGAGCCCATCGTGAGCCTGAGCCGTCGGTAAACGAGTATGTCGCTAAGTGAGGAGAGGCTGTACTCCACTATGGAAAACTCGTTAAATAAAAAATAGACCAGAGTATAAAATTCTAACCACACAACTGAGCAAAAAATTAATAAGAAGTAACCGGGAGTGATAATGTCAGTGGATTTCACTTTCAAAGATCACATTAATGTATCTACCACATCTGCTAGGAAAATAACAGGATGAATAATGAGAACCTTAAAAATTAGTGATGCTAAGTCCTGATGATTCTCTTCAAATTGCTTGTTCTCTCTAGGCTGGAATATTGTTGTGCATTAATGGCCCCTTTCAACGAAGGCAAAATTGCAGACCTTGAGAATATACAAAGAATGTTAACTGCATGTATAAGTTCAATAAAGCACCTAAATTAATGGGAACATTTAAAATCCCTTGGCCTGTACTCCTTGGAACACAGGTGAGAAAAATACATTATAATTTACACTTGAAAAATCCTGGAGGGACCAGTCTCATATCCACACACATAAATCACTCCCTATGAAAGCAAAAGACTTGGCAGGTGGTGCAATATCCCCCAATGAAAAGCAGGGGTGTCATGAGTACATTGAGAGACAACACAATAAGTGTCAGGGTCCCAAAACTCTTCAACTGCCTCACAGCATACAAAAGGAGAATTGAGGAAATGGTATGGTGATACCGACAAGATGTGGAAAAAGACACTTATGTACAGTTCAGGACATTTATTAAAGGAAACGTTTCGCCACGAGTGGCTTCTTCAGTCCTAATACAGAGAAAACTAAGAAAACACACATATATATAGTGGTGGGAGTCAGGTGAGGTGAAGCGTGGGTAGAAGTGGTAGTAGTAGTAGTAGTAGTAATGGAACTAAGGAGGTGAGGTTAGAGAGGGACCTGCTGGCATCAAGTAACACCAGACGATGTTGGACACCTCATGAAATTCAATGAAGCTAAACTAGTTATTAAAGAAGACGACTTAAGACGGAGAAAATGCATTGAAGCTGCACTAATTTCTGTCAGTAACACTATAAAGCAAAAATCCGGAAGTTACAGTATTTCAAAATTACTAAGCAAGAGGATATTACCCATCCTGGGAACTGGTGTTACTTGATGCCAGCAGGTCCCTCTCTAACCTCACCTCCTTAGTTCCATTACTACTACTACTACTACTACCACCTCTACCCACGCTTCACCTCACCTGACTCCCACCACTATATATATGTGTGTTTTCTTAGTTTTCTCTGTATTAGGACTGAAGAAGCCACTCGTGGCGAAATGTTTCCTTTAATAAATGTCCTGAACTGTACATAAGTGTCTTTTTCCACAAAAGGAGAATTACCAATAGACCCCTGGCTCTCTTCAAGAGGGGGCTGGACAGCCCCGTAAAGTCAATACCTGACCAGCTAGGCTATAGTTCATATGTAGGATTGTGTGTGGCTTGTGTTAACAGCCTAGTTGATCATACACTGATCTACTGCAAAGCCTGGTTATGGACCAGGCTGCAGGCACCTCCAGATAGACTCCAGGCAAATAATGGGTCTAGGGACTAGACCACAGAGTTCATTAGACATGGTTTCTGTATCACTCCTTTCAAGATTTACAAAAGTAATAGACTGTAGAGAGAATGGAGCGAAACAGAGTGACTTCAAGAGTGTATCAGTCTGTAGTGGAAGGAAGGCGGGGTAGGGGTCGGCCTAGGAAAGGTTGGAGGGAGGGGGTAAAGGAGGTTTTGTGTGCGAGGGGCCTGGACTTCCAGCAGGCATGCGTGAGCGTGTTTGATAGGAGTGAATGGAGACAAATGGTTTTTAATACTTGACGTGCTGTTGGAGTGTGAGCAAAGTAACATTTATGAAGGGGTTCAGGGAAACCGGCAGGCCGGACTTGAGTCCTGGAGATGGGAAGTACAGTGCCTGCACTCTGAAGGAGGAGTGTTAATGTTGCAGTTTAAAAACTGTAGTGTAAAGCACCCTTCTGGCAAGACAGTGATGGAGTGAATGATGGTGAAAGTTTTTCTTTTTCGGGCCACCCTGCCTTGGTGGGAATCGGCCAGTGTGATAATAATAATAATAATAATAATAGACTGATTACATCCTCACATCTGCTGCCTCCTCTGAAGATGCCTATTGTGTAGGTGCATCATGTGTCTTACTTATCCATAGTTACCACATCCCCAGCATAGGGCAAAGAGCACCAGTCACCATATAACAAAGACCAGTGTCAAGCGACTCTCCCCAATGAGTACTCCAACAACAACAACAACGTACAGATGCTTCTCGACTTATGATGGTTCAACTTACAATATTTCAACTTAATGTTGGTGCAAAAGTAATTACTGTGGAGATGAAACTTAAAATAATTACCCAGCATGAATGCGGCAAGTCCGTAACTTGTATTTGTTTATTTACCTTTCAATACTGGTAATTTGTTAGTTACAGTAATTATTTATTTATTCACTGAAAGTAGTTATTTATTTACTTATTTATTTAGCATATACAGTGGACCCCCGCTTAACGATCACCTCCCAATGCGACCAATTATGTAAGTGTATTTATGTAAGTGCGTTTGTACGTGTATGTTTGGGGGTCTGAAATGGACTAATCTACTTCACAATATTCCTTATGGGAACAAATTCGGTCAGTACTGGCACCTGAACATACTACTGGAATGAAAAAAGTTCGTTAACCGGGGGTCCACTGTATTCATATTCAACTTATGATGGGTTCACTGGAATGTATCACCATCATAAGCCAAGGACCCCCCATACAGCATCAAACAAATAATAAGATCCTCACCCATATCGTAGTCTCTTCCGATGATAATATCTCCGTCTTCATCATCACTGCCGGTGTCACTCTCTTCACTTGTATAACTTTCCTCTTCACCATGGTGCTCACTTGAATTAAAAAGAGTATCGTTATAGCTACTGTCCTCGTCTTCTGTGCTGTATGCATTGTCAAACACACTTGGGTCTTTGCTCGCTGATGTGGTGTTGTCATCATCTTGGTCTGCATCGCTCTCCCCAATTATCAAGTCAAAGTCACCAGATGCTTCTCTTTCATCAGCATATTCCTCATAATCATCTGGCATGGAGTCATCTATATCTGTCACAGAATCATCTTCATCTGTCACGGAATCCGGTCGAGAATCCTGCAGATGCTTTCGTATATCCTGGAAATTTCGAACGGGAATACAGTAAGTACAATATGTAATACAATAATTGACATACAATCATGCTTCATATAAAATATTCAGTGTTGCTCACATCACAAAAAATAGCTAAGAGAATGTAAAGGTATCCCAAGCTGTTACAAAAAACGTGATTTTTAATAAGCTTAGAGATCTCCAGGTAATACTAGAAAGGACTGCCCTTCTAGCATCCAGCCTGTTACTGGGTTTTCGTAACAATTAGTCAGTATCCTTGTCCAATTATCCATTAGAATACAATAAGATTTAATAGTGCTTCAGGATTACAACTGGTAGGCTACTAACTAAAGAAATTAAAATTTAATAAGCTTATTAATAAAGAAGTCTAGGAGTATATTATCAAAAATAAATTAAATTTAATATAAACATAATCAAGATAATCACTTCTCTCGTGTACAGTAGTATTGTACTGAAGGCACATATCACATTTATATGTCTTAAGTACCGTCTGGTGCATTAACATTTAATAATACAAATATATACAAGTTTGTGTGTATGCGTGTAAGTGCTCTAAGTAGTTCGCTATGTCTCATGACTCGACTAGACTTAAACAAGTGACTGACAAAGTCCTCACATAAACTAACTTCTTGACCAACCTGGCAATCAGAACAGCTTGCTTGTACAAAAAACCGACTGATAAGTCGAACAGCAATATAACAAGCAATAGCGACACAGAATCAGGAACAAGGAGATAATATAACGACACTAAGTAGGGACCATCTGCAGATCCTCCACAAAAGTCACAAAACTCCCATACTACTGAATCTAAGTTCAGCATAAGAAAATCCCCGACTGTTACAGTACACAGATAACAGTACAAATTAAATCAGAAGCTACAGCTCAGGACCTGAGTTGCTCAGAGTGTCTATGTGACACACAACCTCAGTACAACGTCGAAAATCACTAAGTTTAGGCAATGTTCTGTGAACAGAGTTCCACAGAACCAACAACAAGAAAGTGACAGAGACGATCTTCCAACAAGGGCACACAAGGGAGAGCTAGGCACATCTTGTCAGAAGCATGTCCAACCACCAAGAGAGTGAGCAACCAGCTCTGGACTACTCCAGGCAAGGTGTGATCACCCCCTCTTGATCATGTGATTACTCCGTGCTGTTACTGCCCAGCAACACTGAGAAGCCGGCAGGGAAACGAGCGGCGAGCGATAATTACAGTAGTTAGACAATCAAGACGAACTATGAGCATTGATTAATAATATATAAATGTTACATCCTACCTAATAAATATAACTAAGTCAAATAATAATATAAAACAATATATTTAAGATTTAGCTTTTATCGCAAATATAAGCAATATAAAATTATGTGAAAAGGTAATATACATTATATACATTGTGACCCATTCAGGGGTCGCAATACAAGCCATGTAACTTTTTCAGTCTATTCCCTTATTAATGTTGGATATTTTTCAGCAAGGTAAAGTGACCCTCCCCCACCCCACAATAAAAAGAAAAAAAAACACATTCTGAATTCCAAGAGGGCCCCACTTGTACAGCAGATTAGGTTCCAGGCTACTACTGTACAGGAGGGCACTGCTTACAGAGCAAGTTAGGTCCTGGGCTACTATTGTACAGGAGGGCACTGCTTACAGAGCAAGTTAGGTCCTGGGCTACTGCTGTACAGGAGGGCCCTGCTTACAGAGCAAGATAGGTCCTGGGCTACTACTGTACAGGAGGGCCCTGCTTACAGAGCAAGTTAGGTCCTGGGCTACTACTGTACAGGAGGGCCCTGCTTACAGAGCAAGTTAGGTCCTGAGCTACTACTGTACAGGAGGGCCCTGCTTATAGAGCAAGTTAGGTCCTGGGCTACTGCTGTACAGGAGGGCCCTGCTTACAGAGCAAGTTAGGTCCTGGGCTACTACTGTACAGGAGGGCCCTGCTTATAGAGCAAGTTAGGTCCTGGGCTACTGCTGTACAGGAGGGCCCTGCTTATAGAGCAAGTTAGGTCCTGGGCTACTGCTGTACAGGAGGGCCCTGCTTATAGAGCAAGTTAGGTCCTGGGCTACTACTGTACAGGAGGGCCCTGCTTATAGAGCAAGTTAGATCCTGGGCTACTGCTGTACAGGAGGGCCCTGCTTATAGAGCAAGTTAGATCCTGGGCTACTGCTGTACAGGAGGGCCCTGCTTATAGAGCAAGTTAGGTCCTGGGCTACTGCTGTACAGGAAGGCCCTGTTTATAGAGCAAGTTAGGTCCTGGGCTACTGCTGTACAGGAGGGCCCTGCTTATAGAGCAAGTTAGGTCCTGGGCTACTGCTGTACAGGAGGGCCCTGCTTATAGAGCAAGTTGGGCCCTGGGCTACTGCTGTACAGGAGGGCCCTGCTTATAGAGCAAGTTAGGCCCTGGGCTACTGCTGTACAGGAGGGCCCTGCTTATAGAGCAAGTTAGGTCCTGGGCTACTGCTGTACAGGAGGGCCCTGCTTATAGAGCAAGTTAGGTCCTGGGCTACTGCTGTACAGGAGGGCCCTGCTTATAGAGCAAGTTAGATCCTGGGCTACTGCTGTACAGGAGGGCCCTGCTTATAGAGCAAGTTAGGCCCTGGGCTATTGCTGTACAGGAGGGCCCCGCTTATAGAGCAAGTTAGGTCCTGGGCTACTGCTGTACAGGAGGGCCCTGCTTATAGAGCAAGTTAGGTCCTGGGCTACTGCTGTACAGGAGGGCCCTGCTTATAGAGCAAGTTAGGTCCTGGGCTACTGCTGTACAGGAGGGCCCTGCTTATGGAGCAAGTTAGATCCTGGGCTACTGCTGTACAGGAGGGCCCTGCTTATAGAGCAAGTTAGGTCCTGGGCTACTGCTGTACAGGAGGGACCTGCTTATAGAGCAAGTTAGGTCCTGGGCTACTGCTGTACAGGAGGGCCCTGCTTATAGAGCAAGTTAGGTCCTGGGCTACTGCTGTACAGGAGGGCCCTGCTTATAGAGCAAGTTAGGCCCTGCCTGGGCTACTGCTGTACAGGAGGGCCCTGCTTATAGAGCAAGTTAGGCCCTGGGCTACTGCTGTACAGGAGGGCCCTGCTTATAGAGCAAGATAGGCCCTGGGCTACTGCTGTACTGGAGGGCCCTGCTTATAGAGCAAGCTAGGCCCTGGGCTACTGCTGTACAGGAGGGCCCTGCTTATAGAACAAGTTAGGTCCTGGGCTACTGCTGTACAGGAGGGCCCTGCTTATAGAGCAAGTTAGGCCCTGGGCTATTGCTGTACAGGAGGGCCCTGCTTATAGAGCAAGTTACGTCCTGGGCTACTGCTGTACAGGAGGGCCCTGCTTATAGAGCAAGTTAGGCCCTGGGCTATTGCTGTACAGGAGGGCCCTGCTTATAGAACAAGATAGGCCCTGGGCTACTGCTGTACAGGAGGGCCCTGCTTATAGAGCAAGCTAGGCCCTGGGCTACTGCTGTACAGGAGGGCCCTGCTTATAGAACAAGTTAGGTCCTGGGCTACTGCTGTACAGGAGGGCCCTGCTTATAGAGCAAGTTAGGTCCTGGGCTACTGCTGTACAGGAGGGCCCTGCTTATAGAGCAAGTTAGGCCCTGGGCTACTGCTGTACAGGAGGGCCCTGCTTATAGAGCAAGTTAGGCCCTGGGCTACTGCTGTACAGGAGGGCCCTGCTTATAGAGCAAGTTAGGCCCTGGGCTACTGCTGTACAGGAGGGCCCTGCTTATAGAGCAAGCTAGGCCCTGGGCTACTGCTGTACAGGAGGGCCCTGCTTATAGAACAAGTTAGGCCCTGGGCTACTGCTGTACAGGAGGGCCCTGCTTATAGAGCAAGCTAGGCCCTGGGCTACTGCTGTACAGGAGGGCCCTGCTTATAGAACAAGTTAGGTCCTGGGCTACTGCTGTACAGGAGGGCCCTGCTTATAGAGCAAGCTAGGCCCTGGGCTACTGCTGTACAGGAGGGCCATGTATATAGAGCAAGTTAGGTCCTGGGCTACTGCTGTACAGGAGGGCCCTGCTTATAGAACAAGTTAGGCCCTGGGCTACTGCTGTACAGGAGGGCCCTGCTTATGGAGCAAGTTAGGCCCTGGGCTACTGCTGTACAGGAGGGCCCTGCTTATAGAGCAAGTTAGGCCCTGGGCTACTGCTGTACAGGAGGGCCCTGCTTATAGAGCAAGTTAGGCCCTGGGCTACTGCTGTACAGGAGGGCCCTGCTTACAGAGCAAGTTAGGTCCTGGGCTACTACTGTACAGGAGGGCCCTGTATATAGAGCAAGTTAGGTCCTGGGCTACTGCTGTACAGGAGGGCCCTGCTTATAGACCAAGTTAGGCCCGGGGCTACTTCTGTACAGGAGGGCCCTGCTTATAGAGCAAGTTAGGCCCTGGGCTACTGCTGTACAGGAGGGCCCTGCTTATAGAGCAAGTTAGGCCCTGGGCTACTGCTGTACAGGAGGGCCCTGCTTATAGAGCAAGTTAGGTCCTGGGCTACTGCTGTACAGGAGGGCCCTGCTTACAGAGCAAGTTAGGTCCTGGGCTACTACTGTACAGGAGGGCCCTGCTTATAGAGCAAGTTAGGTCCTGGACTACTGCTGTACAGGAGGGCCCTACTTATAGAGCAAGTTAGGTCCTGGGCTACTGCTGTACAGGAGGGCCCTGCTTATAGAGCAAGTTAGATCCTGGGCTACTGCTGTACAGGAGGGCCCTGCTTATAGAGCAAGTTAGGTCCTGGGCTACTGCTGTACAGGAAGGCCCTGTTTATAGAGCAAGTTAGGTCCTGGGCTACTGCTGTACAGGAGGGCCCTGCTTATAGAGCAAGTTGGGCCCTGGGCTACTGCTGTACAGGAGGGCCCTGCTTATAGAGCAAGTTAGGCCCTGGGCTACTGCTGTACAGGAGGGCCCTGCTTATAGAGCAAGTTAGGTCCTGGGCTACTGCTGTACAGGAGGGCCCTGCTTATAGAGCAAGTTAGGTCCTGGGCTACTGCTGTACAGGAGGGCCCTGCTTATAGAGCAAGTTAGATCCTGGCCTACTGCTGTACAGGAGGGCCCTGCTTATAGAGCAAGTTAGGCCCTGGGCTATTGCTGTACAGGAGGGCCCTGCTTATAGAGCAAGTTAGGTCCTGGGCTACTGCTGTACAGGAGGGCCCTGCTTATAGAGCAAGTTAGGTCCTGGGCTACTGCTGTACAGGAGGGCCCTGCTTACAGAGCAAGTTAGGTCCTGGGCTACTGCTGTACAGGAGGGCCCTGCTTATGGAGCAAGTTAGATCCTGGGCTACGGCTGTACAGGAGGGCCCTGCTTATAGAGCAAGTTAGGTCCTGGGCTACTGCTGTACAGGAGGGCCCTGCTTATAGAGCAAGTTAGGTCCTGGGCTACTGCTGTACAGGAGGGCCCTGCTTATAGAGCAAGTTAGGTCCTGGGCTACTGCTGTACAGGAGGGCCCTGCTTATAGAGCAAGTTAGGCCCTGCCTGGGCTACTGCTGTACAGGAGGGCCCTGCTTATAGAGCAAGTTAGGCCCTGGGCTATTGCTGTACAGGAGGGCCCTGCTTATAGAGCAAGTAAGGTCCTGGGCTACTGCTGTACAGGAGGGCCCTGCTTATAGAGCAAGTTAGGTCCTGGGCTACTGCTGTACAGGAGGGCCCTGCTTATAGAGCAAGTTAGGCCCTGCCTGGGCTACTGCTGTACAGGAGGGCCCTGCTTATAGAGCAAGTTAGGCCCTGGGCTATTGCTGTACAGGAGGGCCCTGCTTATAGAGCAAGTAAGGTCCTGGGCTACTGCTGTACAGGAGGGCCCTGCTTATAGAGCAAGTTAGGTCCTGGGCTACTGCTGTACAGGAGGGCCCTGCTTATGGAGCAAGTTAGATCCTGGGCTACTGCTGTACAGGAGGGCCCTGCTTATAGAGCAAGTTAGGCCCTGGGCTACTGCTGTACAGGAGGGCCCTGCTTATAGAGCAAGCTAGGCCCTGGGCTACTGCTGTACAGGAGGGCCCTGCTTATAGAACAAGTTAGGCCCTGGGCTACTGCTGTACAGGAGGTCCCTGCTTATAGAGCAAGCTAGGCCCTGGGCTACTGCTGTACAGGAGGGCCCTGCTTATAGAACAAGTTAGGTCCTGGGCTACTGCTGTACAGGAGGGCCCTGCTTATAGAGCAAGCTAGGCCCTGGGCTACTGCTGTACAGGAGGGCCCTGTATATAGAGCAAGTTAGGTCCTGGGCTACTGCTGTAAAGGAGGGCCCTGCTTATAGAACAAGTTAGGCCCTGGGCTACTGCTGTACAGGAGGGCCCTGCTTATGGAGCAAGTTAGGCCCTGGGCTACTGCTGTACAGGAGGGCCCTGCTTATAGAGCAAGTTAGGCCCTGGGCTACTGCTGTACAGGAGGGCCCTGCTTACAGAGCAAGTTAGGTCCTGGGCTACTACTGTACAGGAGGGCCCTGTATATAGAGCAAGTTAGGTCCTGGGCTACTGCTGTACAGGAGGGCCCTGCTTATAGAACAAGTTAGGCCCTGGGCTACTGCTGTACAGGAGGGCCCTGCTTATAGAGCAAGTTAGGCCCTGGGCTACTGCTGTACAGGAGGGCCCTGCTTATAGAGCAAGTTAGGCCCTGGGCTACTGCTGTACAGGAGGGCCCTGCTTATAGAGCAAGTTAGGTCCTGGGCTACTGCTGTACAGGAGGGCCCTGCTTACAGAGCAAGTTAGGTCCTGGGCTACTACTGTACAGGAGGGCCCTGCTTATAGAGCAAGTTAGGTCCTGGGCTACTGCTGTACAGGAGGGCCCTACTTATAGAGCAAGTTAGGTCCTGGGCTACTGCTGTACAGGAGGGCCCTGCTTATAGAGCAAGTTAGATCCTGGGCTACTGCTGTACAGGAGGGCCCTGCTTATAGAGCAAGTTAGGTCCTGGGCTACTGCTGTACAGGAAGGCCCTGTTTATAGAGCAAGTTAGGTCCTGGGCTACTGCTGTACAGGAGGGCCCTGCTTATAGAGCAAGTTGGGCCCTGGGCTACTGCTGTACAGGAGGGCCCTGCTTATAGAGCAAGTTAGGCCCTGGGCTACTGCTGTACAGGAGGGCCCTGCTTATAGAGCAAGTTAGGTCCTGGGCTACTGCTGTACAGGAGGGCCCTGCTTATAGAGCAAGTTAGGTCCTGGGCTACTGCTGTACAGGAGGGCCCTGCTTATAGAGCAAGTTAGATCCTGGCCTACTGCTGTACAGGAGGGCCCTGCTTATAGAGCAAGTTAGGCCCTGGGCTATTGCTGTACAGGAGGGCCCTGCTTATAGAGCAAGTTAGGTCCTGGGCTACTGCTGTACAGGAGGGCCCTGCTTATAGAGCAAGTTAGGTCCTGGGCTACTGCTGTACAGGAGGGCCCTGCTTATAGAGCAAGTTAGGTCCTGGGCTACTGCTGTACAGGAGGGCCCTGCTTATGGAGCAAGTTAGATCCTGGGCTACGGCTGTACAGGAGGGCCCTGCTTATAGAACAAGTTTGGTCCTGGGCTACTGCTGTACAGGAGGGCCCTGCTTATAGAGCAAGTTAGGTCCTGGGCTACTGCTGTACAGGAGGGCCCTGCTTATAGAGCAAGTTAGGTCCTCGGCTACTGCTGTACAGGAGGGCCCTGCTTATAGAGCAAGTTAGGCCCTGCCTGGGCTACTGCTGTACAGGAGGGCCCTGCTTATAGAGCAAGTTAGTCCCTGGGCTACTGCTGTACAGGAGGGCCCTGCTTATAGAGCAAGTTAGGCCCTGGGCTACTGCTGTACAGGAGGGCCCTGCTTATAGAGCAAGCTAGGCCCTGGGCTACTGCTGTACAGGAGGGCCCTGCTTATAGAGCAAGTTAGGTCCTGGGCTACTGCTGTACAGGAGGGCCCTGCTTATAGAGCAAGTTAGGCCCTGGGCTATTGCTGTACAGGAGGGCCCTGCTTATAGAGCAAGTTACGTCCTGGGCTACTGCTGTACAGGAGGGCCCTGCTTATAGAGCAAGTTAGGCCCTGGGCTATTGCTGTACAGGAGGGCCATGCTTATAGAACAAGTTAGGCCCTGGGCTACTGCTGTACATGAGGGCCCTGCTTATAGAGCAAGCTAGGCCCTGGGCTACTGCTGTACAGGAGGGCCCTGCTTATAGAACAAGTTAGGTCCTGGGCTACTGCTGTACAGGAGGGCCCTGCTTATAGAGCAAGTTAGGTCCTGGGCTACTGCTGTACAGGAGGGCCCTGCTTATAGAGCAAGCTAGGCCCTGGGCTACTGCTGTACAGGAGGGCCCTGCTTATAGAACAAGTTAGGCCCTGGGCTACTGCTGTACAGGAGGGCCCTGCTTATAGAGCAAGCTAGGCCCTGGGCTACTGCTGTACAGGAGGGCCCTGCTTATAGAACAAGTTAGGTCCTGGGCTACTGCTGTACAGGAGGGCCCTGCTTATAGAGCAAGCTAGGCCCTGGGCTACTGCTGTACAGGAGGGCCCTGTATATAGAGCAAGTTAGGTCCTGGGCTACTGCTGTACAGGAGGGCCCTGCTTATAGAACAAGTTAGGCCCTGGGCTACTGCTGTACAGGAGGGCCCTGCTTATGGAGCAAGTTAGGCCCTGGGCTACTGCTGTACAGGAGGGCCCTGCTTATAGAGCAAGTTAGGCCCTGGGCTACTGCTGTACAGGAGGGCCCTGCTTATAGAGCAAGTTAGGCCCTGGGCTACTGCTGTACAGGAGGGCCCTGCTTACAGAGCAAGTTAGGTCCAGGGCTACTACTGTACAGGAGGGCCCTGTATATAGAGCAAGTTAGGTCCTGGGCTACTGCTGTACAGGAGGGCCCTGCTTATAGAACAAGTTAGGCCCTGGGCTACTGCTGTACAGGAGGGCCCTGCTTATAGAGCAAGTTAGGCCCTGGGCTACTGCTGTACAGGAGGGCCCTGCTTATAGAGCAAGTTAGGCCCTGGGCTACTGCTGTACAGGAGGGCCCTGCTTATAGAGCAAGTTAGGTCCTGGGCTACTGCTTTACAGGAGGGCCCTGCTTACAGAGCAAGTTAGGTCCTGGGCTACTACTGTACAGGAGGGCCCTGCTTATAGAGCAAGTTAGGTCCTGGGCTACTGCTGTACAGGAGGGCCCTGCTTATAGAGCAAGTTAGGTCCTGGGCTACTGCTGTACAGGAGGGCCCTGCTTATAGAGCAAGTTAGATCCTGGGCTACTGCTGTACAGGAGGGCCCTGCTTATAGAGCAAGTTAGGTCCTGGGCTACTGCTGTACAGGAAGGCCCTGTTTATAGAGCAAGTTAGGTCCTGGGCTACTGCTGTACAGGAGGGCCCTGCTTATAGAGCAAGTTGGGCCCTGGGCTACTGCTGTACAGGAGGGCCCTGCTTATAGAGCAAGTTAGGCCCTGGGCTACTGCTGTACAGGAGGGCCCTGCTTATAGAGCAAGTTAGGTCCTGGGCTACTGCTGTACAGGAGGGCCCTGCTTATAGAGCAAGTTAGGTCCTGGGCTACTGCTGTACAGGAGTGCCCTGCTTATAGAGCAAGTTAGATCCTGGGCTACTGCTGTACAGGAGGGCCCTGCTTATAGAGCAAGTTAGGCCCTGGGCTATTGCTGTACAGGAGGGCCCTGCTTATAGAGCAAGTTAGGTCCTGGGCTACTGCTGTACAGGAGGGCCCTGCTTATAGAGCAAGTTAGGTCCTGGGCTACTGCTGTACAGGAGGGCCCTGCTTATAGAGCAAGTTAGGTCCTGGGCTACTGCTGTACAGGAGGGCCCTGCTAATGGAGCAAGTTAGATCCTGGGCTACTGCTGTACAGGAGGGCCCTGCTTATAGAGGAAGTTAGGTCCTGGGCTACTGCTGTACAGGAGGGCCCTGCTTATAGAGCAAGTTAGGTCCTGGGCTACTGCTGTACAGGAGGGCCCTGCTTATAGAGCAAGTTAGGTCCTGGGCTACTGCTGTACAGGAGGGCCCTGCTTATAGAGCAAGTTAGGCCCTGCCTGGGCTACTGCTGTACAGGAGGGCCCTGCTTATAGAGCAAGTTAGGCCCTGGGCTACTGCTGTACAGGAGGGCCCTGCTTATAGAGCAAGTTAGGCCCTGGGCTACTGCTGTACAGGAGGGCCCTGCTTATAGAGCAAGCTAGGCCCTGGGCTACTGCTGTACAGGAGGGCCCTGCTTATAGAACAAGTTAGGTCCTGGGCTACTGCTGTACAGGAGGGCCCTGCTTATAGAGCAAGTTAGGCCCTGGGCTATTGCTGTACAGGAGGGCCCTGCTTATAGAGCAAGTTACGTCCTGGGCTACTGCTGTACAAGAGGGCCCTGCTTATAGAGCAAGTTAGGCCCTGGGCTATTGCTGTACAGGAGGGCCCTGCTTATAGAACAAGTTAGGCCCTGGGCTACTGCTGTACAGGAGGGCCCTGCTTATAGAGCAAGCTAGGCCCTGGGCTACTGCTGTACAGGAGGGCCCTGCTTATAGAACAAGTTAGGTCCTGGGCTACTGCTGTACAGGAGGGCCCTGCTTATAGAGCAAGTTAGGTCCTGGGCTACTGCTGTACAGGAGGGCGCTGCTTATAGAGCAAGTTAGGCCCTGGGCTACTGCTGTACAGGAGGGCCCTGCTTATAGAGCAAGTTAGGCCCTGGGCTATTGCTGTACAGGAGGGCCCTGCTTATAGAGCAAGTTATGCCCTGGGCTACTGCTGTACAGGAGGGCCCTGCTTATAGAGCAAGCTAGGCCCTGGGCTACTGCTGTACAGGAGGGCACTGCTTATAGAACAAGTTAGGCCCTGGGCTACTGCTGTACAGGAGGGCCCTGCTTATAGAGCAAGCTAGGCCCTGGGCTACTGCTGTACAGGAGGGCCCTGCTTATAGATCAAGTACGGTCCTGGGCTACTGCTGTACAGGAGGGCCCTGCTTATAGAGCAAGCTAGGCCCTGGGCTACTGCTGAACAGGAGGGCCCTGCTTATAGAACAAGTTAGGTCCTGGGCTACTGCTGTACAGGAGGGCCCTGCTTATAGAGCAAGCAAGGCCCTGGGCTACTGCTGTACAGGAGGGCCCTGCTTATAGAGCAAGTTAGGTCCTGGGCTACTGCTGTACAGGAGGGCCCTGCTTATAGAGCAAGTTAGGCCCTGGGCTACTGCTGTACAGGAGGGCCCTGCTTATAGACCAAGTTAGGCCCTGGGCTACTGCTGTACAGGAGGGCCCTGCTTATAGAGCAAGTTAGGCCCTGGGCTACTGCTGTACAGGAGGGCCCTGCTTATAGAGCAAGTTAGGTCCTGGGCTACTGCTGTACAGGAGGGCCCTGCTTATAGAGCAAGTTAGGTCCTGGGCTACTGCTGTACAGGAGGGCCCTGCTTATAGAGCAAGTTAGGCCCTGGGCTACTGCTGTACAGGAGGGCCCTGTATATAGAGCAAGTTAGGTCCTGGGATACTGCTGTACAGGAGGGCCCTGCTTATAGAACAAGTTAGGCCCTGGGCTACTGCTGTACAGGAGGGCCCTGCTTATAGAGCAAGTTAGGCCCTGGGCTACTGCTGTACAGGAGGGCCCTGCTTATAGAGCAAGTTAGGCCCTGGGCTACTGCTGTACAGGAGGGCCCTGCTTATAGAGCAAGTTAGGCCCTGGGCTACTGCTGTACAGGAGGGCCCTGCTTATAGAGCAAGTTAGGTCCTGGGCTACTGCTGTACAGGAGGGCCCTGCTTATAGAACAAGCTAGGCCGTGGGCTACTGCTGTACAGGAGGGCCCTGCTTATAGAGCAAGTTAGGTCCTGGGCTACTGCTGTACAGGAGGGCCCTGCTTATAGAGCAAGTTAGGTCCTGGGCTACTGCTGTACAGGAGGGCCCTGCTTATAGAGCAAGTTAGGTCCTGGGCTACTGCTGTACAGGAGAGCCCTGCTTATAGAACAAGTTACGCCCTAGGCTACTGCTGTACAGGAGGGCCCTGCTTATAGAACAATTTAGGTCCTGGGCTACTGCTGTACAGGAGGGCCCTGCTTATAGAACAAGTTAGGTCCTGGGCTACTGCTGTACAGGAGGGCCCTGCTTATAGAACAATTTAGGTCCTGGGCTACTGCTGTACAGGAGGGCCCTGCTTATAGAGCAAGTTAGGCCCTGGGCTACTGCTGTACAGGAGGGCCCTGCTTATAGAGCAAGTTAGGTCCTGGGCTACTGCTGTACAGGAGGGCCCTGCTTATAGAGCAAGTTAGGTCCTGGGCTACTGCTGTACAGGAGGGCCCTGCTTATAGAGCAAGTTAGGTCCTGGGCTACTGCTGTACAGGAGAGCCCTGCTTATAGAACAAGTTACGCCCTAGGCTACTACTGTACAGGAGGGCCCTGCTTATAGAACAATTTAGGTCCTGGGCTACTGCTGTACAGGAGGGCCCTGCTTATAGAACAAGTTAGGTCCTGGGCTACTGCTGTACAGGAGGGCCCTGCTTATAGAACAATTTAGGTCCTGGGCTACTGCTGTACAGGAGGGCCCTGCTTATAGAGCAAGTAAGGCCCTGGGCTACTGCTGTACAGGAGGGCCCTGCTTATAGACCAAGTTAGGCCCTGGGCTACTGCTGTACAGGAGAGCCCTGCTTATAGAGCAAGTTAGGCCCTGGGCTACTGTTGTACAGGAGGGCCCTGCTTATAGAGCAAGTTAGGTCCTGGGCTACTGCTGTACAGGAGGGCCCTGCTTATAGAGCAAGTTAGGTCCTGGGCTACTGCTGTACAGGAGGGCCCTGCTTATAGAGCAAGTTAGGCCCTGGGCTACTGCTGTACAGGAGGGCCCTGTATATAGAGCAAGTTAGGTCCTGGGATACTGCTGTACAGGAGGGCCCTGCTTCTAGAACAAGTTAGGTCCTGGGCTACTGCTGTACAGGAGGGCCCTGCTTATAGAGCAAGTTAGGCCCTGGGCTACTGCTGTACAGGAGGGCCCTGTATATAGAGCAAGTTAGGTCCTGGGCTACTGCTGTACAGGAGGGCCCTGCTTATAGAGCAAGTTAGGTCCTGGGCTACTGCTGTACAGGAGGGCCCTGCTTATAGAGCAAGTTAGGTCCTGGGCTACTGCTGTACAGGAGGGCCCTGCTTATAGAGCAAGTTAGGTCCTGGGCTACTGCTGTACAGGAGGGCCCTGCTTATAGAGCAAGTTAGGTCCTGGGCTACTGCTGTACAGGAGAGCCCTGCTTATAGAACAAATTACGCCCTAGGCTACTGCTGTACAGGAGGGCACTGCTTATAGAACAATTTAGGTCCTGGGCTACTGCTGTACAGGAGGGCCCTGCTTATAGAACAAGTTAGGTCCTGGGCTACTGCTGTACAGGAGGGCCCTGCTTATAGAACAATTTAGGTCCTGGGCTACTGCTGTACAGGAGGGCCCTGCTTATAGAGCAAGTTAGGCCCTGGGCTACTGCTGTACAGGAGGGCCCTGCTTATAGAGCAAGTTAGGCCCTGGGCTACTGCTGTACAGGAGGGCCCTGCTTATAGAGCAAGTTAGGCCCTGGGCTACTGCTGTACAGGAGGGCCCTGCTTATAGAGCAAGTTAGGTCCTGGGCTACTGCTGTACAGGAGGGCCCTGCTTATAGAGCAAGTTAGGTCCTGGGCTACTGCTGTGCAGGAGGGTCCTGCTTATAGAGCAAGTTAGGTCCTGGGCTACTGCTGTACAGGAGGGCCCTGCTTATAGAGCAAGTTAGGTCCTGGGCTACTGCTGTACAGGAGGGCCCTGCTTATAGAGCAAGCTAGGTCCTGGGCTACTGCTGTACAGGAGGGCCCTGCTTATAGAGCAAGTTAGGTCCTGGGCTACTGCTGTACAGGAGGGCCCTGCTTATAGAGCAAGTTAGGTCCTGGGCTACTGCTGTACAGGAGGGCCCTGCTTATAGAGCAAGTTAGGTCCTGGGCTACTGCTGTACAGGAGGGCCCTGCTTATAGAGCAAGTTAGGTCCTGGGCTACTGCTGTACAGGAGGGCCCTGCTTATAGAACAAGCTAGGCCCTGGGCTACTGCTGTACAGGAAGGCCCTGCTTATAGAGCAAGTTAGGCCCTGGGCTACTGCTGTACAGGAGGGCCCTGCTTATAGAACAAGCTAGGCCCTGGGCTACTGCTGTACAGGAGGGCCCTGCTTATAGAACAAGTTAGGCCCTGGGCTACTGCTGTACAGGAGGGCCCTGCTTATAGAACAAGTTAGGTCCTTGGCTACTGCTGTACAGGAGGGCCCTGCTTATAGAGCAAGTTAGGCCCTGGGCTACTGCTGTACAGGAGGGCCCTGCTTATAGAGCAAGTTAGGCCCTGGGCTACTGCTGTACAGGAGGGCCCTGCTTATAGAGCAAGTTAGGTCCTGGGCTACTGCTGTACAGGAGGGCCCTGCTTATAGAGCAAGTTAGGCCCTGGGCTACTGCTGTACAGGAGGGCCCTGCTTATAGAGCAAGTTAGGCCCTGGGCTACTGCTGTACAGGAGGGCCCTGCTTATAGAACAAGTTAGGTCCTGGGCTACTGCTGTACAGGAAAGCCCTGCTTATAGAGCAAGTTAGGCCCTGGGCTACTGCTGTACAGGAGGGCCCTGCTTATAGAGCAAGTTAGGCCCTGGGCTACTGCTGTACGGGAGGGCCCTGCTTATAGAACAAGTTAGGTCCTGGGCTACTGCTGTACAGGAGGGCCCTGCTTATAGAGCAAGTTAGGCCCTGGGCTACTGCTGTACAGGAGGGCCCTGCTTATAGAGCAAGTTAGGCCCTGGGCTACTGCTGTACAGGAGGGCCCTGCTTATAGAGCAAGTTAGGTCCTGGGCTACTGCTGTACAGGAGGGCCCTGCTTATAGAGCAAGTTAGGCCCTGGGCTACTGCTGTACAGGAGGGCCCTGCTGATAGAGCAAGTTAGGCCCTGGGCTACTGCTGTACAGGAGGGCCCTGCTTATAGAACAAGTTAGGTCCTGGGCTACTGCTGTACAGGAGGGCCCTGCTTATAGAACAAGTTAGGCCCTGGGCTACTGCTGTACAGGAGGGCCCTGCTTATAGAGCAAGTTAGGCCCTGGGCTACTGCTGTACAGGAGGGCCCTGCTTATAGAACAAGTTGGGTCCTGGGCTACTGCTATACAGGAGGGCCCTGCTTATAGAACAAGTTAGGCCCTGGGCTACTGCTGTACAGGAGGGCCCTGCTTATAGAGCAAGTTAGGCCCTGGGCTACTGCTGTACAGGAGGGCCCTGCTTATAGAACAAGTTAGGTCCTGTGCTACTGCTGTACAGGAGGGCCCTGCTTATAGAACAATTTACGTCCAGGGCTACTGCTGTACAGGAGGGCCCTGCTTATAGAGCAAGTTAGGCCCTGGGCTACTGCTGTACAGGAGGGCCCTGCTTATAGAACAAGTTAGGTCCTGGGCTACTGCTGTACAGGAGGGCCCTGCTTATAGAACAATTTAGGTCCTGGGCTACTGCTGTACAGGAGGGCCCTGCTTATAGAGCAAGTTAGGTCCTGGGCTACTGCTATACAGGAGGGCCCTGCTTATAGAACAAGTTAGGCCCTGGGCTACTGCTGTACAGGAGGGCCCTGCTTATAGAGCAAGTTAGGCCCTGGGCTACTGCTGTACAGGAGGGCCCTGCTTATAGAGCAAGTTAGGCCCTGGGCTACTGCTGTACAGGAGGGCCCTGCTTATAGAACAAGCTAGGCCCTGGGCTACTGCTGTACAGGAGGGCACTGCTTATAGAGCAAGTTAGGCCCTGGGCTACTGCTGTACAGGAGGGCACTGCTTATAGAGCAAGTTAGGCCCTGGTCTACTGCTGTACAGGAGGGCCCTGCTTATAGAACAAGCTAGGCCCTGGGCTACTGCTGTACAGGAGGGCTCTGCTTATAGAACAAGCTAGGCCCTGGGCTACTGCTGTACAGGAGGGCCCTGCTTATAGAACAAGCTAGGCCCTGGGCTACTGCTGTACAGGAGGGCACTGCTTATAGAGCAAGTTAGGCCCTGGGCTACTGCTGTACAGGAGGGCCCTGCTTATAGAGCAAGTTAGGTCCTGGGCTACTGCTGTACAGGAGGGCCCTGCTTATAGAGCAAGTTAGGTCCTGGGCTACTGCTGTGCAGGAGGGTCCTGCTTATAGAGCAAGTTAGGTCCTGGGCTACTGCTGTACAGGAGGGCCCTGCTTATAGAGCAAGTTAGGTCCTGGGCTACTGCTGTACAGGAGGGCCCTGCTTATAGAACAAGCTAGGCCCTGGGCTACTGCTGTACAGGAGGGCCCTGCTTATAGAGCAAGTTAGGCCCTGGGCTACTGCTGTACAGGAGGGCCCTGCTTATAGAACAAGTTAGGTCCTGGGCTACTGCTGTACAGGAGGGCCCTGCTTATAGAGCAAGTTAGGCCCTGGGCTACTGCTGTACAGGAGGGCCCTGCTTATAGAGCAAGTTAGGCCCTGGGCTACTGCTGTACAGGAGGGCCCTGCTTATAGAGCAAGTTAGGTCCTGGGCTACTGCTGTACAGGAGGGCCCTGCTTATAGAGCAAGTTAGGCCCTGGGCTACTGCTGTACAGGAGGGCCCTGCTTATAGAGCAAGTTAGGCCCTGGGCTACTGCTGTACAGGAGGGCCCTGCTTATAGAGCAAGTTAGGCCCTGAGCTACTGCTGTACGGGAGGGCCCTGCTTATAGAACAAGTTAGGTCCTGGGCTACTGCTGTACAGGAGGGCCCTGCTTATAGAGCAAGTTAGGCTTTGGGCTACTGCTGTACAGGAGGGCCCTGCTTATAGAGCAAGTTAGGCCCTGGGCTACTGCTGTACAGGAGGGCCCTGCTTATAGAGCAAGTTAGGTCCTGGGCTACTGCTGTACAGGAGGGCCCTGCTTATAGAGCAAGTTAGGCCCTGGGCTACTGCTGTACAGGAGGGCCCTGCTGATAGAGCAAGTTAGGCCCTGGGCTACTTCTGTACAGGAGGGCCCTGCTTATAGAACAAGTTAGGTCCTGGGCTACTGCTGTACGGGAGGGCCCTGCTTATAGAACAAGTTAGGCCCTGGGCTACTGCTGTACAGGAGGGCCCTGCTTATAGAGCAAGTTAGGCCCTGGGCTACTGCTGTACAGGAGGGCCCTGCTTATAGAACAAGTTGTGTCCTGGGCTACTGCTATACAGGAGGGCCCTGCTTATAGAACAAGTTAGGCCCTGGGCTACTGCTGTACAGGAGGGCCCTGCTTATAGAGCAAGTTAGGCCCTGGGCTACTGCTGTACAGGAGGGCCCTGCTTATAGAACAAGTTAGGTCCTGGGCTACTGCTGTACAGGAGGGCCCTGCTTATAGAACAATTTACGTCCTGGGCTACTGCTGTACAGGAGGGCCCTGCTTATAGAGCAAGTTAGGCCCTGGGCTACTGCTGTACAGGAGGGCCCTGCTTATAGAGCAAGTTAGGCCCTGGGCTACTGCTGTACAGGAGGGCCCTGCTTATAGAGCAAGTTAGGTCCTGGGCTACTGTGCTGCTTATAGAGCAAGTTAGGCTACTGGGCAGGAGGGTCCTGCTTATAGAGCAAGTTAGGTCCTGGGCTACTGCTGTACAGGAGGGCCCTGCTTATAGAGCAAGTTAGGTCCTGGGCTACTGCTGTACAGGAGGGCCCTGCTTATAGAGCAAGCTAGGTCCTGGGCTACTGCTGTACAGGAGGGCCCTGCTTATAGAGCAAGTTAGGTCCTGGGCTACTGCTGTACAGGAGGGCCCTGCTTATAGAGCAAGTTAGGTCCTGGGCTACTGCTGTACAGGAGGGCCCTGCTTATAGAGCAAGTTAGGTCCTGGGCTACTGCTGTACAGGAGGGCCCTGCTTATAGAGCAAGTTAGGTCCTGGGCTACTGCTGTACAGGAGGGCCCTGCTTATAGAACAAGCTAGGCCCTGGGCTACTGCTGTACAGGAAGGCCCTGCTTATAGAGCAAGTTAGGCCCTGGGCTACTGCTGTACAGGAGGGCCCTGCTTATAGAACAAGCTAGGCCCTGGGCTACTGCTGTACAGGAGGGCCCTGCTTATAGAACAAGTTAGGCCCTGGGCTACTGCTGTACAGTAGGGCCCTGCTTATAGAACAAGTTAGGTCCTGGGCTACTGCTGTACAGGAGGGCCCTGCTTATAGAGCAACTGCTTAGGCCCTGGGCTACTGCTGTACAGGAGGGCCCTGCTTATAGAGCAAGTTAGGTCCTGGGCTACTGCTGTACAGGAGGGCCCTGCTTATAGAGCAAGTTAGGCCCTGGGCTACTGCTGTACAGGAGGGCCCTGCTTATAGAGCAAGTTAGGCCCTGGGCTACTGCTGTACAGGAGGGCCCTGCTTATAGAACAAGTTAGGTCCTGGGCTACTGCTGTACAGGAAAGCCCTGCTTATAGAGCAAGTTAGGCCCTGGGCTACTGCTGTACAGGAGGGCCCTGCTTATAGAGCAAGTTAGGCCCTGGGCTACTGCTGTACAGGAGGGCCCTGCTTATAGAACAAGTTAGGTCCTGGGCTACTGCTGTACAGGAGGGCCCTGCTTATAGAGCAAGTTAGGCCCTGGGCTACTGCTGTACAGGAGGGCCCTGCTTATAGAGCAAGTTAGGCCCTGGGCTACTGCTGTACAGGAGGGCCCTGCTTATAGAGCAAGTTAGGTCCTGGGCTACTGCTGTACAGGAGGGCCCTGCTTATAGAGCAAGTTAGGCCCTGGGCTACTGCTGTACAGGAGGGCCCTGCTGATAGAGCAAGTTAGGCCCTGGGCTACTGCTGTACAGGAGGGCCCTGCTTATAGAACAAGTTAGGTCCTGGGCTACTGCTGTACAGGAGGGCCCTGCTTATAGAACAAGTTAGGCCCTGGGCTACTGCTGTACAGGAGGGCCCTGCTTATAGAGCAAGTTAGGCCCTGGGCTACTGCTGTACAGGAGGGCCCTGCTTATAGAACAAGTTGGGTCCTGGGCTACTGCTATACAGGAGGGCCCTGCTTATAGAACAAGTTAGGCCCTGGGCTACTGCTGTACAGGAGGGCCCTGCTTATAGAGCAAGTTAGGCCCTGGGCTACTGCTGTACAGGAGGGCCCTGCTTATAGAACAAGTTAGGTCCTGTGCTACTGCTGTACAGGAGGGCCCTGCTTATAGAACAATTTACGTCCAGGGCTACTGCTGTACAGGAGGGCCCTGCTTATAGAGCAAGTTAGGCCCTGGGCTACTGCTGTACAGGAGGGCCCTGCTTATAGAACAAGTTAGGTCCTGGGCTACTGCTGTACAGGAGGGCCCTGCTTATAGAACAATTTAGGTCCTGGGCTACTGCTGTACAGGAGGGCCCTGCTTATAGAGCAAGTTAGGTCCTGGGCTACTGCTATACAGGAGGGCCCTGCTTATAGAACAAGTTAGGCCCTGGGCTACTGCTGTACAGGAGGGCCCTGCTTATAGAGCAAGTTAGGCCCTGGGCTACTGCTGTACAGGAGGGCCCTGCTTATAGAGCAAGTTAGGCCCTGGGCTACTGCTGTACAGGAGGGCCCTGCTTATAGAACAAGCTAGGCCCTGGGCTACTGCTGTACAGGAGGGCACTGCTTATAGAGCAAGTTAGGCCCTGGGCTACTGCTGTACAGGAGGGCACTGCTTATAGAGCAAGTTAGGCCCTGGTCTACTGCTGTACAGGAGGGCCCTGCTTATAGAACAAGCTAGGCCCTGGGCTACTGCTGTACAGGAGGGCCCTGCTTATAGAACAAGTTAGGCCCTGGGCTACTGCTGTACAGGAGGGCCCTGCTTATAGAGCAAGTTAGGCCCTGGGCTACTGCTGTACAGGAGGGCCCTGCTTATAGAGCAAGTTAGGCCCTGGGCTACTGCTGTACAGGAGGGCCCTGCTTATAGAGCAAGTTAGGTCCTGGGCTACTGCTGTACAGGAGGGCCCTGCTTATAGAGCAAGTTAGGTCCTGGGCTACTGCTGTGCAGGAGGGTCCTGCTTATAGAGCAAGTTAGGTCCTGGGCTACTGCTGTACAGGAGGGCCCTGCTTATAGAGCAAGTTAGGTCCTGGGCTACTGCTGTACAGGAGGGCCCTGCTTATAGAGCAAGCTAGGTCCTGGGCTACTGCTGTACAGGAGGGCCCTGCTTATAGAGCAAGTTAGGTCCTGGGCTACTGCTGTACAGGAGGGCCCTGCTTATAGAGCAAGTTAGGTCCTGGGCTACTGCTGTACAGGAGGGCCCTGCTTATAGAGCAAGTTAGGCCCTGGGCTACTGCTGTACAGGAGGGCCCTGCTTATAGAGCAAGTTAGGTCCTGGGCTACTGCTGTACAGGAGGGCCCTGCTTATAGAGCAAGTTAGGTCCTGGGCTACTGCTGTACAGGAGGGCCCTGCTTATAGAACAAGCTAGAGTACAGGAGGGCCCTGCTTATAGAACAAGTTAGGCCCTGGGCTACTGCTGTACAGGAGGGCCCTGCTTATAGAGCAAGTTAGGCCCTGGGCTACTGCTGTACAGGAGGGCCCTGCTTATAGAGCAAGTTAGGCCCTGAGCTACTGCTGTACAGGAGGGCCCTGCTTATAGAACAAGTTAGGTCCTGGGCTACTGCTGTACAGGAGGGCCCTGCTTATAGAGCAAGTTAGGCCCTGGGCTACTGCTGTACAGGAGGGCCCTGCTTATAGAGCAAGTTAGGCCCTGGGCTACTGCTGTACAGGAGGGCCCTGCTTATAGAGCAAGTTAGGTCCTGGGCTACTGCTGTACAGGAGGGCCCTGCTTATAGAGCAAGTTAGGCCCTGGGCTACTGCTGTACAGGAGGGCCCTGCTTATAGAGCAAGTTAGGCCCTGGGCTACTGCTGTACAGGAGGGCCCTGCTGATAGAGCAAGTTAGGCCCTGGGCTACTGCTGTACAGGAGGGCCCTGAGCAAGTTGGAGGCCCCTGGGCTGCTGCTGTACAGGAGGGCCCTGTATATAGAGCAAGTTAGGTCTGGGATACTGCTGTTTTGGGGAGGGCCCTGCTTATAGAACAAGAGTTGATCCTGGGCTACTGCTGTACCCAGGAGGCTATTACTAGCACTAAACAAGTTAGGCCCTGGAGCTACTGCTGTACAGGAGGGGCCCTGTATATAGAGCAAGAAGTTAGGTCACCAGGCTACTGCTGCTGGGAGGCCCTGCTTATAGGTGCAAGTTAGGTCCTGGGCTGCTGCTGCTACAAGGAGAGGCCCTACTTGTGAGAGCAAGTTAGGTCTGAGCTGCATGCAGGAGGCCCTGCTTATGGGAGCAAGGATTGAGTCCTGGGCTGCTGCTGTGCAGAGGCATTTTCTTATGAAGCAAGTTAGGTCTGGGCTACTGCTGTACAGGAGGCCCTGCTTATGGGACAAGTTACGCTCCTAGGCTGCTGCTGTACAGGAGGGCCCTGTATGCTTATAGAACAAGTTAGGTCCTGGGCTACTGCTGTACGGGAGGGCCCTGCTTATAGAACAAGTTAGGCCCTGGGCTACTGCTGTACAGGAGGGCCCTGCTTATAGAGCAAGTTAGGCCCTGGGCTACTGCTGTACAGGAGGGCCCTGCTTATAGAACAAGTTGTGTCCTGGGCTACTGCTATACAGGAGGGCCCTGCTTATAGAACAAGTTAGGCCCTGGGCTACTGCTGTACAGGAGGGCCCTGCTTATAGAGCAAGTTAGGCCCTGGGCTACTGCTGTACAGGAGGGCCCTGCTTATAGAACAAGTTAGGTCCTGGGCTACTGCTGTACAGGAGGGCCCTGCTTATAGAACAATTTACGTCCTGGGCTACTGCTGTACAGGAGGGCCCTGCTTATAGAGCAAGTTAGGCCCTGGGCTACTGCTGTACAGGAGGGCCCTGCTTATAGAACAAGTTAGGTCCTGGGCTACTGCTGTACAGGAGGGCCCTGCTTATAGACCAAGTTAGGCCCTGGGCTACTGCTGTACAGGAGGGCCCTGCTTATAGAGCAAGTTAGGCCCTGGGCTACTGCTGTACAGGAGGGCCCTGCTTATAGAGCAAGTTAGGTCCTGGGCTACTGCTGTACAGGAGGGCCCTGCTTATAGAGCAAGTTAGGTCCTGGGCTACTGCTGTACAGGAGGGCCCTGCTTATAGAGCAAGTTAGGCCCTGGGCTACTGCTGTACAGGAGGGCCCTGTATATAGAGCAAGTTAGGTCCTGGGATACTGCTGTACAGGAGGGCCCTGCTTATAGAACAAGTTAGGCCCTGGGCTACTGCTGTACAGGAGGGCCCTGCTTATAGAGCAAGTTAGGCCCTGGGCTACTGCTGTACAGGAGGGCCCTGCTTATAGAGCAAGTTAGGCCCTGGGCTACTGCTGTACAGGAGGGCCCTGCTTATAGAGCAAGTTAGGCCCTGGGCTACTGCTGTACAGGAGGGCCCTGCTTATAGAGCAAGTTAGGTCCTGGGCTACTGCTGTACAGGAGGGCCCTGCTTATAGAACAAGCTAGGCCGTGGGCTACTGCTGTACAGGAGGGCCCTGCTTATAGAGCAAGTTAGGTCCTGGGCTACTGCTGTACAGGAGGGCCCTGCTTATAGAGCAAGTTAGGTCCTGGGCTACTGCTGTACAGGAGGGCCCTGCTTATAGAGCAAGTTAGGTCCTGGGCTACTGCTGTACAGGAGAGCCCTGCTTATAGAACAAGTTATGCCCTAGGCTACTGCTGTACAGGAGGGCCCTGCTTATAGAACAATTTAGGTCCTGGGCTACTGCTGTACAGGAGGGCCCTGCTTATAGAACAAGTTAGGTCCTGGGCTACTGCTGTACAGGAGGGCCCTGCTTATAGAACAATTTAGGTCCTGGGCTACTGCTGTACAGGAGGGCCCTGCTTATAGAGCAAGTTAGGCCCTGGGCTACTGCTGTACAGGAGGGCCCTGCTTATAGAGCAAGTTAGGTCCTGGGCTACTGCTGTACAGGAGGGCCCTGCTTATAGAGCAAGTTAGGTCCTGGGCTACTGCTGTACAGGAGGGCCCTGCTTATAGAGCAAGTTAGGTCCTGGGCTACTGCTGTACAGGAGAGCCCTGCTTATAGAACAAGTTACGCCCTAGGCTACTACTGTACAGGAGGGCCCTGCTTATAGAACAATTTAGGTCCTGGGCTACTGCTGTACAGGAGGGCCCTGCTTATAGAACAAGTTAGGTCCTGGGCTACTGCTGTACAGGAGGGCCCTGCTTATAGAACAATTTAGGTCCTGGGCTACTGCTGTACAGGAGGGCCCTGCTTATAGAGCAAGTTAGGCCCTGGGCTACTGCTGTACAGGAGGGCCCTGCTTATAGACCAAGTTAGGCCCTGGGCTACTGCTGTACAGGAGGGCCCTGCTTATAGAGCAAGATAGGCCCTGGGCTACTGCTGTACAGGAGGGCCCTGCTTATAGAGCAAGTTAGGTCCTGGGCTACTGCTGTACAGGAGGGCCCTGCTTATAGAGCAAGTTAGGTCCTGAGCTACTGCTGTACAGGAGGGCCCTGCTTATAGAGCAAGTTAGGCCCTGGGCTACTGCTGTACAGGAGGGCCCTGTATATAGAGCAAGTTAGGTCCTGGGATACTGCTGTACAGGAGGGCCCTGCTTATAGAACAAGTTAGGTCCTGGGCTACTGCTGTACAGGAGGGCCCTGCTTATAGAGCAAGTTAGGCCCTGGGCTACTGCTGTACAGGAGGGCCCTGTATATAGAGCAAGTTAGGTCCTGGGCTACTGCTGTACAGGAGGGCCCTGCTTATAGAGCAAGTTAGGTCCTGGGCTACTGCTGTACAGGAGGGCCCTGCTTATAGAGCAAGTTAGGTCCTGGGCTACTGCTGTACAGGAGGGCCCTGCTTATAGAGCAAGTTAGGTCCTGGGCTACTGCTGTACAGGAGGGCCCTGCTTATAGAGCAAGTTAGGTCCTGGGCTACTGCTGTACAGGAGAGCCCTGCTTATAGAACAAGTTACGCCCTAGGCTACTGCTGTACAGGAGGGCCCTGCTTATAGAACAATTTAGGTCCTGGGCTACTGCTGTACAGGAGGGCCCTGCTTATAGAACAAGTTAGGTCCTGGGCTACTGCTGTACAGGAGGGCCCTGCTTATAGAACAATTTAGGTCCTGGGCTACTGCTGTACAGGAGGGCCCTGCTTATAGAACAATTTAGGTCCTGGGCTACTGCTGTACAGGAGGGCCCTGCTTATAGAACAAGTTAGGTCCTGGGCTACTGCTGTACAGGAGGGCCCTGCTTATAGAACAATTTAGGTCCTGGGCTACTGCTGTACAGGAGGGCCCTGCTTATAGAGCAAGTTAGGCCCTGGGCTACTGCTGTACAGGAGGGCCCTGCTTATAGAGCAAGTTAGGTCCTGGGCTACTGCTGTACAGGAGGGCCCTGCTTATAGAGCAAGTTAGGTCCTGGGCTACTGCTGTACAGGAGGGCCCTGCTTATAGAGCAAGTTAGGTCCTGGGCTACTGCTGTACAGGAGAGCCCTGCTTATAGAACAAGTTACGCCCTAGGCTACTACTGTACAGGAGGGCCCTGCTTATAGAACAATTTAGGTCCTGGGCTACTGCTGTACAGGAGGGCCCTGCTTATAGAACAAGTTAGGTCCTGGGCTACTGCTGTACAGGAGGGCCCTGCTTATAGAACAATTTAGGTCCTGGGCTACTGCTGTACAGGAGGGCCCTGCTTATAGAGCAAGTTAGGCCCTGGGCTACTGCTGTACAGGAGGGCCCTGCTTATAGACCAAGTTAGGCCCTGGGCTACTGCTGTACAGGAGGGCCCTGCTTATAGAGCAAGATAGGCCCTGGGCTACTGCTGTACAGGAGGGCCCTGCTTATAGAGCAAGTTAGGTCCTGGGCTACTGCTGTACAGGAGGGCCCTGCTTATAGAGCAAGTTAGGTCCTGAGCTACTGCTGTACAGGAGGGCCCTGCTTATAGAGCAAGTTAGGCCCTGGGCTACTGCTGTACAGGAGGGCCCTGTATATAGAGCAAGTTAGGTCCTGGGATACTGCTGTACAGGAGGGCCCTGCTTATAGAACAAGTTAGGTCCTGGGCTACTGCTGTACAGGAGGGCCCTGCTTATAGAGCAAGTTAGGCCCTGGGCTACTGCTGTACAGGAGGGCCCTGTATATAGAGCAAGTTAGGTCCTGGGCTACTGCTGTACAGGAGGGCCCTGCTTATAGAGCAAGTTAGGTCCTGGGCTACTGCTGTACAGGAGGGCCCTGCTTATAGAGCAAGTTAGGTCCTGGGCTACTGCTGTACAGGAGGGCCCTGCTTATAGAGCAAGTTAGGTCCTGGGCTACTGCTGTACAGGAGGGCCCTGCTTATAGAGCAAGTTAGGTCCTGGGCTACTGCTGTACAGGAGAGCCCTGCTTATAGAACAAGTTACGCCCTAGGCTACTGCTGTACAGGAGGGCCCTGCTTATAGAACAATTTAGGTCCTGGGCTACTGCTGTACAGGAGGGCCCTGCTTATAGAACAAGTTAGGTCCTGGGCTACTGCTGTACAGGAGGGCCCTGCTTATAGAACAATTTAGGTCCTGGGCTACTGCTGTACAGGAGGGCCCTGCTTATAGAGCAAGTTAGGCCCTGGGCTACTGCTGTACAGGAGGGCCCTGCTTATAGAGCAAGTTAGGCCCTGGGCTACTGCTGTACAGGAGGGCCCTGCTTATAGAGCAAGTTAGGCCCTGGGCTACTGCTGTACAGGAGGGCCCTGCTTATAGAGCAAGTTAGGTCCTGGGCTACTGCTGTACAGGAGGGCCCTGCTTATAGAGCAAGTTAGGTCCTGGGCTACTGCTGTGCAGGAGGGTCCTGCTTATAGAGCAAGTTAGGTCCTGGGCTACTGCTGTACAGGAGGGCCCTGCTTATAGAGCAAGTTAGGTCCTGGGCTACTGCTGTACAGGAGGGCCCTGCTTATAGAGCAAGCTAGGTCCTGGGCTACTGCTGTACAGGAGGGCCCTGCTTATAGAGCAAGTTAGGTCCTGGGCTACTGCTGTACAGGAGGGCCCTGCTTATAGAGCAAGTTAGGTCCTGGGCTACTGCTGTACAGGAGGGCCCTGCTTATAGAGCAAGTTAGGTCCTGGGCTACTGCTGTACAGGAGGGCCCTGCTTATAGAGCAAGTTAGGTCCTGGGCTACTGCTGTACAGGAGGGCCCTGCTTATAGAACAAGCTAGGCCCTGGGCTACTGCTGTACAGGAAGGCCCTGCTTATAGAGCAAGTTAGGCCCTGGGCTACTGCTGTACAGGAGGGCCCTGCTTATAGAACAAGCTAGGCCCTGGGCTACTGCTGTACAGGAGGGCCCTGCTTATAGAACAAGTTAGGCCCTGGGCTACTGCTGTACAGGAGGGCCCTGCTTATAGAACAAGTTAGGTCCTGGGCTACTGCTGTACAGGAGGGCCCTGCTTATAGAGCAAGTTAGGCCCTGGGCTACTGCTGTACAGGAGGGCCCTGCTTATAGAGCAAGTTAGGTCCTGGGCTACTGCTGTACAGGAGGGCCCTGCTTATAGAGCAAGTTAGGCCCTGGGCTACTGCTGTACAGGAGGGCCCTGCTTATAGAGCAAGTTAGGCCCTGGGCTACTGCTGTACAGGAGGGCCCTGCTTATAGAACAAGTTAGGTCCTGGGCTACTGCTGTACAGGAAAGCCCTGCTTATAGAGCAAGTTAGGCCCTGGGCTACTGCTGTACAGGAGGGCCCTGCTTATAGGGCAAGTTAGGCCCTGGGCTACTGCTGTACGGGAGGGCCCTGCTTATAGAACAAGTTAGGTCCTGGGCTACTGCTGTACAGGAGGGCCCTGCTTATAGAGCAAGTTAGGCCCTGGGCTACTGCTGTACAGGAGGGCCCTGCTTATAGAGCAAGTTAGGCCCTGGGCTACTGCTGTACAGGAGGGCCCTGCTTATAGAGCAAGTTAGGTCCTGGGCTACTGCTGTACAGGAGGGCCCTGCTTATAGAGCAAGTTAGGCCCTGGGCTACTGCTGTACAGGAGGGCCCTGCTGATAGAGCAAGTTAGGCCCTGGGCTACTGCTGTACAGGAGGGCCCTGCTTATAGAACAAGTTAGGTCCTGGGCTACTGCTGTACAGGAGGGCCCTGCTTATAGAACAAGTTAGGCCCTGGGCTACTGCTGTACAGGAGGGCCCTGCTTATAGAGCAAGTTAGGCCCTGGGCTACTGCTGTACAGGAGGGCCCTGCTTATAGAACAAGTTGGGTCCTGGGCTACTGCTATACAGGAGGGCCCTGCTTATAGAACAAGTTAGGCCCTGGGCTACTGCTGTACAGGAGGGCCCTGCTTATAGAGCAAGTTAGGCCCTGGGCTACTGCTGTACAGGAGGGCCCTGCTTATAGAACAAGTTAGGTCCTGTGCTACTGCTGTACAGGAGGGCCCTGCTTATAGAACAATTTACGTCCAGGGCTACTGCTGTACAGGAGGGCCCTGCTTATAGAGCAAGTTAGGCCCTGGGCTACTGCTGTACAGGAGGGCCCTGCTTATAGAACAAGTTAGGTCCTGGGCTACTGCTGTACAGGAGGGCCCTGCTTATAGAACAATTTAGGTCCTGGGCTACTGCTGTACAGGAGGGCCCTGCTTATAGAGCAAGTTAGGTCCTGGGCTACTGCTATACAGGAGGGCCCTGCTTATAGAACAAGTTAGGCCCTGGGCTACTGCTGTACAGGAGGGCCCTGCTTATAGAGCAAGTTAGGCCCTGGGCTACTGCTGTACAGGAGGGCCCTGCTTATAGAGCAAGTTAGGCCCTGGGCTACTGCTGTACAGGAGGGCCCTGCTTATAGAACAATCTAGGCCCTGGGCTACTGCTGTACAGGAGGGCACTGCTTATAGAGCAAGTTAGGCCCTGGGCTACTGCTGTACAGGAGGGCACTGCTTATAGAGCAAGTTAGGCCCTGGTCTACTGCTGTACAGGAGGGCCCTGCTTATAGAACAAGCTAGGCCCTGGGCTACTGCTGTACAGGAGGGCCCTGCTTATAGAACAAGCTAGGCCCTGGGCTACTGCTGTACAGGAGGGCCCTGCTTATAGAACAAGCTAGGCCCTGGGCTACTGCTGTACAGGAGGGCACTGCTTATAGAGCAAGTTAGGCCCTGGGCTACTGCTGTACAGGAGGGCCCTGCTTATAGAGCAAGTTAGGTCCTGGGCTACTGCTGTACAGGAGGGCCCTGCTTATAGAGCAAGTTAGGTCCTGGGCTACTGCTGTGCAGGAGGGTCCTGCTTATAGAGCAAGTTAGGTCCTGGGCTACTGCTGTACAGGAGGGCCCTGCTTATAGAGCAAGTTAGGTCCTGGGCTACTGCTGTACAGGAGGGCCCTGCTTATAGAACAAGCTAGGCCCTGGGCTACTGCTGTACAGGAGGGCCCTGCTTATAGAGCAAGTTAGGCCCTGGGCTACTGCTGTACAGGAGGGCCCTGCTTATAGAACAAGTTAGGTCCTGGGCTACTGCTGTACAGGAGGGCCCTGCTTATAGAGCAAGTTAGGCCCTGGGCTACTGCTGTACAGGAGGGCCCTGCTTATAGAGCAAGTTAGGCCCTGGGCTACTGCTGTACATAAGGGCCCTGCTTATAGAGCAAGTTAGGTCCTGGGCTACTGCTGTACAGGAGGGCCCTGCTTATAGAGCAAGTTAGGCCCTGGGCTACTGCTGTACAGGAGGGCCCTGCTTATAGAGCAAGTTAGGCCCTGGGCTACTGCTGTACAGGAGGGCCCTGCTTATAGAGCAAGTTAGGCCCTGAGCTACTGCTGTACGGGAGGGCCCTGCTTATAGAACAAGTTAGGTCCTGGGCTACTGCTGTACAGGAGGGCCCTGCTTATAGAGCAAGTTAGGCCCTGGGCTACTGCTGTACAGGAGGGCCCTGCTTATAGAGCAAGTTAGGCCCTGGGCTACTGCTGTACAGGAGGGCCCTGCTTATAGAGCAAGTTAGGTCCTGGGCTACTGCTGTACAGGAGGGCCCTGCTTATAGAGCAAGTTAGGCCCTGGGCTACTGCTGTACAGGAGGGCCCTGCTGATAGAGCAAGTTAGGCCCTGGGCTACTGCTGTACAGGAGGGCCGTGCTTATAGAACAAGTTAGGTCCTGGGCTACTGCTGTACGGGAGGGCCCTGCTTATAGAACAAGTTAGGCCCTGGGCTACTGCTGTACAGGAGGGCCCTGCTTATAGAGCAAGTTAGGCCCTGGGCTACTGCTGTACAGGAGGGCCCTGCTTATAGAACAAGTTGGGTCCTGGGCTACTGCTATACAGGAGGGCCCTGCTTATAGAACAAGTTAGGCCCTGGGCTACTGCTGTACAGGAGGGCCCTGCTTATAGAGCAAGTTAGGCCCTGGGCTACTGCTGTACAGGAGGGCCCTGCTTATAGAACAAGTTAGGTCCTGGGCTACTGCTGTACAGGAGGGCCCTGCTTATAGAACAATTTACGTCCTGGGCTACTGCTGTACAGGAGGGCCCTGCTTATAGAGCAAGTTAGGCCCTGGGCTACTGCTGTACAGGAGGGCCCTGCTTATAGAACAAGTTAGGTTCTGGGCTACTGCTGTACAGGAGGGCCCTGCTTATAGAACAATTTAGGTCCTGGGCTACTGCTGTACAGGAGGGCCCTGCTTATAGAGCAAGTTAGGTCCTGGGCTACTGCTGTACAGGAGGGCCCTGCTTATAGAACAAGTTAGGCCCTGGGCTACTGCTGTACAGGAGGGCCCTGCTTATAGAACAAGCTAGGCCCTGGGCTACTGCTGTACAGGAGGGCACTGGTTATAGAGCAAGTTAGGCCCTGGGCTACTGCTGTACAGGAGGGCACTGCTTATAGAGCAAGTTAGGCCCTGGGCTACTGCTGTACAGGAGGGCCCTGCTTATAGAACAAGCTAGGCCCTGGGCTACTGCTGTACAGGAGGGCCCTGCTTATAGAACAAGCTAGGCCCTGGGCTACTGCTGTACAGGAGGGCCCTGCTTATAGAACAAGCTAGGCCCTGGGCTACTGCTGTACAGGAGGGCACTGCTTATAGAGCAAGTTAGGCCCTGGGCTACTGCTGTACAGGAGGGCCCTGCTTATAGAACAAGCTAGGCCCTGGGCTACTGCTGTACAGGAGGGCCCTGCTTATAGAACAAGCTAGGCCCTGGGCTACTGCTGTACAGGAGGGCCCTGCTTATAGAGCAAGTTAGGCCCTGGGCTACTGCTGTACAGGAGGGCCCTGCTTATAGAACAAGCTAGGCCCTGGGCTACTGCTGTACAGGAGGGCACTGCTTATAGAGCAAGTTAGGCCCTGGGCTACTGCTGTACAGGAGGGCCCTGCTTATAGAACAAGCTAGGCCCTGGGCTACTGCTGTACAGGAGGGCCCTGCTTATAGAACAAGCTAGGCCCTGGGCTACTGCTGTACAGGAGGGCCCTGCTTATAGAACAAGCTAGGCCCTGGGCTACTGCTGTACAGGAGGGCCCTGCTTATAGAACAAGCTAGGCCGTGGGCTACTGCTGTACAGGAGGGCCCTGCTTATAGAACAAGCTAGGCCCTGGGCTACTGCTGTACAGGAGGGCCCTGCTTATAGAACAAGCTAGGCCCTGGGCTACTGCTGTACAGGAGGGCCCTGCTTATAGAACAAGCTAGGCCGTGGGCTACTGCTGTACAGGAGGGCCCTGCTTATAGAACAAGCTAGGCCGTGGGCTACTGCTGTACAGGAGGGCCCTGCTTATAGAACAAGCTAGGCCCTGGGCTACTGCTGTACAGGAGGGCCCTGCTTATAGAACAAGCTAGGCCCTGGGCTACTGCTGTACAGGAGGGCCCTGCTTATAGAACAAGCTAGGCCGTGGGCTACTGCTGTACAGGAGGGCCCTGCTTATAGAACAAGCTAGGCCGTGGGCTACTGCTGTACAGGAGGGCCCTGCTTATAGAACAAGCTAGGCCCTGGGCTACTGCTGTACAGGAGGGCCCTGCTTATAGAACAAGCTAGGCCCTGGGCTACTGCTGTACAGGAGGGCCCTGCTTATAGAACAAGCTAGGCCCTGGGCTACTGCTGTACAGGAGGGCCCTGCTTATAGAACAAGCTAGGCCCTGGGCTACTGCTGTACAGGAGGGCCCTGCTTATAGAACAAGCTAGGCCCTGGGCTACTGCTGTACAGGAGGGCCCTGCTTATAGAACAAGCTAGGCCCTGGGCTACTGCTGTACAGGAGGGCCCTGCTTATAGAACAAGCTAGGCCGTGGGCTACTGCTGTACAGGAGGGCCCTGCTTATAGAACAAGCTAGGCCCTGGGCTACTGCTGTACAGGAGGGCCCTGCTTATAGAACAAGCTAGGCCCTGGGCTACTGCTGTACAGGAGGGCCCTGCTTATAGAACAAGCTAGGCCCTGGGCTACTGCTGTACAGGAGGGCCCTGCTTATAGAGCAAGCTAGGCCCTGGGCTACTGCTGTACAGGAGGGCACTGCTTATAGAACAAGCTAGGTCCTGGGCTACTGCTGTACAGGAGGGCCCTGCTTATAGAGCAAGCTAGGTCCTGGGCTACTGCTGTACAGGAGGGCCCTGCTTATAGAACAAGCTAGGTCCTGGGCTACTGCTGTACAGGAGGGCCCTGCTTATAGAACAAGCTAGGCCCTGGGCTACTGCTGTACAGGAGGGCCCTGCTTATAGAGCAAGCTAGGCCCTGGGCTACTGCTGTACAGGAGGGCCCTGCTTATAGAACAAGCTAGGCCCTGGGCTACTGCTGTACAGGAGGGCCCTGCTTATAGAACAAGCTAGGCCCTGGGCTACTGCTGTACAGGAGGGCCCTGCTTATAGAACAAGCTAGGCCGTGGGCTACTGCTGTACAGGAGGGCCCTGCTTATAGAACAAGCTAGGTCCTGGGCTACTGCTGTACAGGAGGGCCCTGCTTATAGAGCAAGCTAGGCCCTGGGCTACTGCTGTACAGGAGGGCCCTGCTTATAGAACAAGCTAGGCCGTGGGCTACTGCTGTACAGGAGGGCCCTGCTTATAGAACAAGCTAGGCCCTGGGCTACTGCTGTACAGGAGGGCCCTGCTTATAGAACAAGCTAGGCCCTGGGCTACTGCTGTACAGGAGGGCCCTGCTTATAGAACAAGCTAGGCCCTGGGCTACTGCTGTACAGGAGGGCCCTGCTTATAGAGCAAGCTAGGCCCTGGGCTACTGCTGTACAGGAGGGCACTGCTTATAGAACAAGCTAGGTCCTGGGCTACTGCTGTACAGGAGGGCCCTGCTTATAGAGCAAGCTAGGTCCTGGGCTACTGCTGTACAGGAGGGCCCTGCTTATAGAGCAAGCTAGGTCCTGGGCTACTGCTGTACAGGAGGGCCCTGCTTATAGAACAAGCTAGGTCCTGGGCTACTGCTGTACAGGAGGGCCCTGCTTATAGAACAAGCTAGGCCCTGGGCTACTGCTGTACAGGAGGGCCCTGCTTATAGAGCAAGCTAGGCCCTGGGCTACTGCTGTACAGGAGGGCCCTGCTTATAGAACAAGCTAGGCCCTGGGCTACTGCTGTACAGGAGGGCACTGCTTATAGAACAAGCTAGGCCCTGGGCTACTGCTGTACAGGAGGTCAGGTTTTAGGCTGCTGCTGTAAAGTGAAACATAGCCTTTTTTAACTTTCAAATGCATATATAAGTCTGAAAACATGTTTATTCTATCATATAATAAGTAAGCGACAGCGCCAGGCCTAAAATATGTATATACGTATAGCACACATATTACTTACCTTAAAGAGTGCTGGATGGAAATTGGAGTAGCACACTACAACACTTCAAACACACTAGAGCACTCAAGAACTTACTCTAACACTCCAGAACTCACCATAACACTCCAGAACTCACCATAACACTCCAGAACTCACCATAACACTCCAGAACTCACCATAACACTCCAGAACTCACCATAACACTCCAGAACTCACCATAACACTCCAGAACTCACCATAACACTCCAGAACTCACCATAACACTCCAGAACTCACCATAACACTCCAGAACTCACCATAACACTCCAGAACTCACCATAACACTCCAGAACTCACCATAACACTCCAGAACTCACCATAACACTCCAGAACTCACCATAACACTCCAGAACTCACCATAACACTCCAGAACTCACCATAACACTCCAGAACTCACTATAACACTCCAGAATTCACTATAACACTCCAGAACTCACTATAACACTCCAGAACTCACCATAACACTCCAGAACTCACCATAACACTCCAGAACTCACTATAACACTCCAGAACTCACCATAACACTCCAGAACTCACCATAACACTCCAGAACTCACCATAACACTCCAGAACTCACTATAACACTCCAGAACTCACTATAACACTCCAGAACTCACCATAACACTCCAGAACTCACCATAACACTCCAGAACTCACTATAACACTCCAGAACTCACTATAACACTCCAGAACTCACCATAACACTCCAGAACTCACCATAACACTCCAGAACTCACCATAACACTCCAGAACTCACCATAACACTCCAGAACTCACCATAACACTCCAGAACTCAAGATATCACTCCAGAACTCACCATAACACTCCAGAACTCACCATAACACTCCAGAACTCACCATAACACTCCAGAACTCACCATAACACTCCAGAACTCACCATAACACTCCAGAACTCACCATAACACTCCAGAACTCACCATAACACTCCAGAACTCACCATAACACTCCAGAACTCACCATAACACTCCAGAACTCACTATAACACTCCAGAACTCACCATAACACTCCAGAACTCACCATAACACTCCAGAACTCACCATAACACTCCAGAACTCAAGATATCACTCCAGAACTCACCATAACACTCCAGAACTCACCATAACACTCCAGAACTCACCATAACACTCCAGAACTCACCATAACACTCCAGAACTCACCATAACACTCCAGAACTCACCATAACACTCCAGAACTCACCATAACACTCCAGAACTCACCATAACACTCCAGAACTCACCATAACACTCCAGAACTCACTATAACACTCCAGAACTCACCATAACACTCCAGAACTCAAGATATCACTCCAGAACTCAAGATATCACTCCAGAACTCACCATAACACTCCAGAACTCACCATAACACTCCAGAACTCAAGATATCACTCCAGAACTCACCATAACACTCCAGAACTCACCATAACACTCCAGAACTCACCATAACACTCCAGAACTCAAGATATCACTCCAGAACTCACCATAACACTCCAGAACTCACCATAACACTCCAGAACTCAAGATATCACTCCAGAACTCAAGATATCACTCCAGAACTCACCATAACACTCCAGAACTCACCATAACACTCCAGAACTCAAGATATCACTCCAGAACTCAAGATATCACTCCAGAACTCACCATAACACTCCAGAACTCACCATAACACTCCAGAACTCAAGATATCACTCCAGAACTCACCATAACACTCCAGAACTCACCATAACACTCCAGAACTCAAGATATCACTCCAGAACTCACCATAACACTCCAGAACTCACCATAACACTCCAGAACTCACCATAACACTCCAGAACTCAAGATATCACTCCAGAACTCACCATAACACTCCAGAACTCACCATAACACTCCAGAACTCAAGATATCACTCCAGAACTCACCATAACACTCCAGAACTCACCATAACACTCCAGAACTCACCATAACACTCCAGAACTCAAGATATCACTCCAGAACTCACTATAACACTCCAGAACTCACCATAACACTCCAGAACTCACCATAACACTCCAGAACTCACCATAACACTCCAGAACTCAAGATATCACTCCAGAACTCAAGATATCACTCCAGAACTCACCATAACACTCCAGAACTCACCATAACACTCCAGAACTCACCATAACACTCCAGAACTCACCATAACACTCCAGAACTCAAGATATCACTCCAGAACTCACCATAACACTCCAGAACTCACCATAACACTCCAGAACTCACCATAACACTCCAGAACTCACCATAACACTCCAGAACTCACCATAACACTCCAGAACTCACCATAACACTCCAGAACTCACCATAACACTCCAGAACTCACCATAACACTCCAGAACTCACCATAACACTCCAGAACTCACCATAACACTCCAGAACTCACCATAACACTCCAGAACTCACCATAACACTCCAGAACTCACCATAACACTCCAGACACTCCAGAACTCACCATAACACTCCAGAACTCACCATAACACTCCAGAACTCACCATAACACTCCAGACTCACCTCACCAGAATACCATAACACTCCAGAACTCACCATAACACTCCAGAACTCACCATAACACTCCAGAACTCACCATAACACTCCAGAACTCACCATAACACTCCAGAACTCACCATAACACTCCAGAACTCAAGATATCACTCCAGAACTCACTATAACACTCCAGAACTCACCATAACACTCCAGAACTCACCATAACACTCCAGAACTCACCATAACACTCCAGAACTCAAGATATCACTCCAGAACTCACCATAACACTCCAGAACTCACCATAACACTCCAGAACTCACCATAACACTCCAGAACTCAAGATATCACTCCAGAACTCACTATAACACTCCAGAACTCACCATAACACTCCAGAACTCACCATAACACTCCAGAACTCACCATAACACTCCAGAACTCACCATAACACTCCAGAACTCACTATAACACTCCAGAACTCACCATAACACTCCAGAACTCACTATAACACTCCAGAACTCACTATAACACTCCAGAACTCACCATAACACTCCAGAACTCACTATAACACTCCAGAACTCACTATAACACTCCAGAACTCACTATAACACTCCAGAACTCACCATAACACTCCAGAACTCACCATAACACTCCAGAACTCACTATAACACTCCAGAACTCACTATAACACTCCAGAACTCACTATAACACTCCAGAACTCACCATAACACTCCAGAACTCACCATAACACTCCAGAACTCACTATAACACTCCAGAACTCACTATAACACTCCAGAACTCACTATAACACTCCAGAACTCACTATAACACTCCAGAACTCACTATAACACTCCAGAACTCACTATAACACTCCAGAACTCACTATAACACTCCAGAACTCACTATAACACTCCAGAACTCACTATAACACTCCAGAACTCACTATAACACTCCAGAACTCACTATAACACTCCAGAACTCACCATAACTCTCCAGAACTCACTATAACACTCCAGAACTCACTATAACACTCCAGAACATGCTAGAATGCCTATTTTGCAATCCCTTTTTGGAAATCAAGGGATAAGTCATTACCACCTAATTAGTGCTTAATAACCCTGACCTCCATAGGAATAAAATTATCAGTCAGTCATAGCGGATTTAATAAAACGGAGAAAGTTTGGTAGACAGCGACCGCCCAGGGAGGTAGGAGCGGATCTACTATAAAACTAATGAACCTTAAGTTTTAGGGCCCCTAGTCCCACATGGGTCCCAGAAACGACTTTAGTCCGCAATGCTTAAAATTTTTGGGTCTACTGTATAAGAATGTTTTTTAAAAAATATTATTTTTTATTATCACACTGGCCGATTCCCACCAAGGCAGGGTGGTCCGAAAAAGAAAAACTTTCACCATCATTCACTCCATCACTGTCTTGCCAGAAGGGTGCTTTACACTACAGTTTTTAAACTGCAACATTAACACCCGTCCTTTAGAGTGCAGGCACTGTACTTCCCATCTCCAGGACTCAAGTCTGGCCTGCCGGTTTCCCTGAACCCCTTCATAAATGTTACTTTGCTCACACTCCAACAGCACGTCAAGTATTAAAAACCATTTGTCTCCATTCACTCCTATCAAACACGCTCACGCATGCCTGCTGGAAGTCCAAGCCCCTCGCACACAAAACCTTTTTTACCCCCTCCCTCCAACCTTTCCTATTAAAAAAAAACGATTTTTTTTCTCTCAAAATGTTGGGGCACTACGGTAGAGAAAGTATATATACATTTGGACCATTTATGGGTTAAAGAATGTGGCTGCTCATAGTATAGGAGGAAAAGCTCCATCCAGGATCGAGGCATGGCTGACCAATAGGAAACAGAGAGCATAAGTGGGGGTGACATAAGAGTGGGGATCAGTTACAAGTGGTGGCCCTAAAGAATCAGTTCAAGACCCATAATGAGATGTTACTCACGAAACTGTAATGACACGATTGCAAACAAACCATACCACAGGAAATATACCAAGTTGAATGAATTTTATTGAAGCTAGCTGGCCCAGTGGCTAACGAGAAGGTCTGGAGTTTTGAGACACTCTAATCACGGTTCTAACTCCACCTGTGGTATGGTTTTTTTATGGAGATGTGAAGAAGCTTTAAGACTTCCTTGTACACACCTTCATGACAAAGAGTTGATGGCGCAGTCTACGGATCTGTTGATCAATGGCAACCTTGCTCAGCCTCCAAGCATGGGGATCATGGTAGACATTATCTGTACAGTCAACTGAGGTGCCCGTAACTCTGCAACCGTGCCGAATGTCCACTGGAGTTAAATCTAAAAGAAATTAATGAGAGATAAATATAATTAGGATTTTTTCAACTCACTGGCCATCTCCTACGAAAGCAGGAAGACTCAAAAAAGGAGAAAGTGTTCCTTGTTTTTACATTTAGTAATTTATGCATTGAGTTTTTGCATAGTGTGAGATGAACACGAGGAACATCAAAGAGTGATCTGTGCCATAACACAAGGCACAGATCACTCTTTGATGTTCCTTGTGTCCATCTCACACTATGCAAAAACTCAATGCACATAAAAGGCCCTAAAATCTGGAATTCATTACCTGTAAATATAAAAGAAACACTACCTGTTTATAAATTCAAGTCTCTACTCAAAGATCACTTACTCACCCAAAACCAAATAAATACTGAATAACTGAACCTTATAAATTGTATATCTTAAATGTTTCTCACAATTATATCACATAAATGTTAAACCTAAAACCGAATCTAACTTGTGCTTTATAGTAATCTGTTTACATTAATATTTTATCACTGACTTCATCATTGCTTAGTTAATCTTAAGTTAATTTTAAGCCAGCCCGTAATGCTATGCATAGTATAAGTGGCTTTGGCATGCTGCTCTTATCTGTATTTTTTTTTGTACCTCTGTATGTGTGCTCAAATTTATAATAAATAAATAAATAAAAAAAAAAGAAGGGGTTACTAGGCCCTTGCTCCCAGTATTTCAGTCACCACTTACGACACTCATTGCTTACACAGGAAGCATTCTTCACTTTCCCATGGAGATAACTGTTATTATGAAGTACAAAAACACCTAAGAAATATTTTTATACACAATACAGGTTGATATATTGATCTCTTATGCCATTTTCAGTTTTTCACGAGATATATTCTTCTGCCCGTGAAGGCATGTAGAACGGGAGGAGAGGATTAACCATAACAAGGGTGGAAACGCTGGGCGTGTTGTCTTACACATGTTGTCCATGTTCACCCATGAGTAAAAATAGGTACCTTGGAGTTAGGGGACTGGTGTGGGTCGCATCCTGGAAGAAAACTACCTAATTTGTGGGAAATGCTCTGCATAAAAAGTGGATTTCTATATAGTAGTATGTCACTGATGTCAGCTATGGTCTGTATACCTTGTACATGTACTTGTATACCTTGTACATGTACTTGTATACCTTGTACATGTCCTTGTATACCTTATACATGTATATATTGTACATGTACTTGTATACTTTGTACATGTACTTGTATACCTTGTACATGTACTTGTATACCTTGTACATGTACTTGCATACCTTGTACATGTACTTGTATACCTTGTACATGTATTGTATACCTTGTACATGTACTTGTATACCTTGTACATGTACTTGTATACCTTGTACATGTACTTGTATACCTTGTACATGTACTTATATACCTTGTACATGTACTTGTACACCTTGTACATGTACTTGTACACCTTGTACATGTACTTGTATACCTTGTACATGTACTTGTACACCTTGTACATGTACTTGTATACCTTGTACATGTCCTTGTAGAAATAAAGATATTATATTATTATAACTATGACCAAAGCTGTGTTTCTTCCCCAACAATTAAAAAATAACTACAGAAGGAAGGCTGATAATAACGGATATGTCAATTTTGACTGACAGGAAAAAAAAAAACGAGATGCTACATTCAATATCTTAAAAAAATAGAAAGTAGACTGATGATTAATCTTTAACCATCTAAATGTTGATCTACGTTCTTACTACTGGTACTCCAAATGTAGATTGATGATTTATTTACATGTCTCTAAATTTCTAGGTAGTAGGTTGGTAGACAGCAACCACCCAGGGAGGTACTACCATCCTGTGGTAGTAGGTTGGTAGACAGCAACCTCCCAGGGAGGTACTACCATCCTGTGGTAGTAGGTTGGTAGACAGCAACTGCCCAGGGAGGTACTACCATCCTGTGGTAGTAGGTTGGTAGACAGCAACCACCCAGGGAGGTACTACCATCCTGTGGTAGTAGGTTGGTAGACAGCAACTGCCCAGGGAGGTACTACCGTCCTGTGGTAGTAGGTTGGTAGACAGCAACCATCCAGGGAGGTACTACCGTCCTGTGGTAGTAGGTTGGTAGACAGCAACCACCCAGGGAGGTACTACCGTCCTGTGGTAGTAGGTTGGTAGACAGCAACCACCCAGGGAGGTACTACCGTCCTGTGGTAGTAGGTTGGTAGACAGCAACCACCCAGGGAGGTACTACCGTCCTGTGGTAGTAGGTTGGTAGACAGCAACCACCCAGGGAGGTACTACCGTCCTGTGGTAGTAGGTTGGTAGACAGCAACTGCCCAGGGAGGTACTACCATCCTGTGGTAGTAGGTTGGTAGACAGCAACCTAACAGGGAGGTACTACCATCCTGTGGTAGTAGGTTGGTAGACAGCAACCACCCAGGGAGGTACTACCATGCTGTGGTAGTAGGTTGGTAGACAGCAACTGCCCAGGGAGGTACTACCGTCCTGTGGTAGTAGGTTGGTAGACAGCAACCATCCAGGGAGGTACTACCGTCCTGTGGTAGTAGGTTGGTAGACAGCAACCACCCAGGGAGGTACTACCGTCCTGTGGTAGTAGGTTGGTAGACAGCAACCACCCAGGGAGGTACTACCGTCCTGTGGTAGTAGGTTGGTAGACAGCAACCACCCAGGGAGGTACTACCGTCCTGTGGTAGTAGGTTGGTAGACAGCAACCACCCAGGGAGGTACTACCATCCTGTGGTAGTAGGTTGGTAGACAGCAACCGCCCAGGGAGGTACTACCGTCCTGTGGTAGTAGGTTGGTAGACAGCAACCACCCAGGGAGGTACTACCGTCCTGTGGTAGTAGGTTGGTAGACAGCAACCACCCAGGGAGGTACTACCGTCCTGTGGTAGTAGGTTGGTAGACAGCAACTGCCCAGGGAGGTACTACCGTCCTGTGGTAGTAGGTTGGTAGACAGCAACCACCCAGGGAGGTACTACCGTCCTGTGGTAGTAGGTTGGTAGACAGCAACTGCCCAGGAAGGTACTACCGTCCTGTGGTAGTAGGTTGGTAGACAGCAACCGCCCAGGGAGGTACTACCGTCCTGTGGTAGTAGGTTGGTAGACAGCAACCATCCAGGGAGGTACTACCGTCCTGTGGTAGTAGGTTGGAAGACAGCAACCACCCAGGGAGGTACTACCGTCCTGTGGTAGTAGGTTGGTAGACAGCAACCACCCAGGGAGGTACTACCGTCCTGTGGTAGTAGGTTGGTAGACAGCAACCACCCAGGGAGGTACTACCGTCCTGTGGTAGTAGGTTGGTAGACAGCAACCACCCAGGGAGGTACTACCGTCCTGTGGTAGTAGGTTGGTAGACAGCAACCACCCAGGGAGGTACTACCATCCTGTGGTAGTAGGTTGGTAGACAGCAACCACCCAGGGAGGTACTACCATCCTGTGGTAGTAGGTTGGTAGACAACAACCACCCAGGGAGGTACTACCGTCCTGTGGTAGTAGGTTGGTACACAGCAACCACCCAGGGAGGTACTACCGTCCTGTGGTAGTAGGTTGGTAGACAGCAACCACCCAGGGAGGTACTACCATCCTGTGGTAGTAGGTTGGAAGACAGCAACCACCCAGGGAGGTACTACCGTCCTGTGGTAGTAGGTTGGTAGACAGCAACCACCCAGGGAGGTACTACCGTCCTGTGGTAGTAGGTTGATAGACAGCAACCACCCAGGGAGGTACTATCGTCCTGTGGTAGTAGGTTGGTAGACAGCAACCACCCAGGGAGGTACTACCGTCCTGTGGTAGTAGGTTGGTAGACAGCAACCACCCAGGGAGGTACTACCGTCCTGTGGTAGTAGGTTGGTAGACAGCAACTGCCCAGGGAGGTACTACCATCCTGTGGTAGTAGGTTGGTAAACAGCAACCACCCAGGGAGGTACTACCGTCCTGTGGTAGTAGGTTGGTAGACAGCAACCACCCAGGGAGGTACTACCGTCCTGTGGTAGTAGGTTGGTAGACAGCAACTGCCCAGGGAGGTACTACCGTCCTGTGGTAGTAGGTTGGTAGACAGCAACCGCCCAGGGAGGTACTACCGTCCTGTGGTAGTAGGTTGGTAGACAGCAACTGCCCAGGGAGGTACTACCGTCCTGTGGTAGTAGGTTGGTAGACAGCAACCACCCAGGGAGGTACTACCGTCCTGCCAAGTGAGTGTAAAATGGAATCCTGTAATTGTTTTACATGATGGTAGGATTGCTGGTGTCTTTTGTCTGTCTCATAAACATGCAAGGTTTCAGGTACGTCTTGCTACTTCTACTTACACTTAGGTCACACTACACATACATGTACAAGCATATATATACACACCCCTCTGGGTTTTCTTCTATTTTCTTTCTAGTTCTTGTCTTGTTTACTTCCTCTTATCTCCATAGGGAAGTGGAACAGAATTCTTCCTCCGTAAGCCATGCATGTTGTAAGAGGCGACTAAAATGCCGGGAGCAAGGGGCTAGTAACCTCTTCTCCTGTATATATTACTAAATGTAAAAGGAGAAACTTTCATTTTTCCTTTTGGGCCACCCTGCCTCGGTGGGCCACCCTACCTCGGTGGGCCACCCTGCCTCGGAGGGCCACCCCGCCTCAGTGGGATACGGCCGGTGTGTTGAAAGAAAGAAAAGTCTCTAAATTTGGCACAATTGGCCTGAGATGCCTGGTCAGTATAGAATGGGTCTTAACACTCAGTGTGCACAGTATTAAAAACAATCTGGGACCACTTACCGAACTTGCACGCGAAAATCACTCACTACGAAAGCAAAAGACTTGGCAGACGATGCACCATCCCCCCAATGAAAAGCAGGTGTGTCACTAGCACGTTAAGAGACCATACAGTAAGTGTCAGGGGCCCGAGACTGTTCAACTGCCTCCCAGCACACATAAGGGGGATTACCAACAGACCCCTGGCAGTCTTCAAGCTGGCACTGGACAAGCACCTAAAGTCAGTTCCTGATCAGCCGGGCTGTGGCTCATACGTTGGTTTGCGTGCAGCCAGCAGCAACAGCCTGGTTGATCAGGCGCTGATCCACCAGGAGGCCTGGTCACAGACCGGGCCGCGGGGGCGTTGACCCCCGAAACTCTCTCCAGGTAAACTTAGTACCTTGTGGGAGCACCAGTTCAATTGTGCGCCAGCTAGAGCAAACATCGTGGCAAACACCTGGGAGTCACTAATGACATGTCGTATTAACACTCCCCTTCTAGCCCTTAAACGGTCCAAATGTATATATACGTTTTTTCAACATTCGAAAATATGTAAAAACGTGTACATTATATTTTTTTTTTTTTTTACATTTGAAAATGTGTAAAAAAAACATAGATCTACTTTTGGAGCACAATGGATTTGAACGTCAATCTATTTGGACCGTTTAAGGGTTAAGAGGAAAGTGATGCTGACCCTGAGTTTAGTGGTTGTGAGATGGATGTGGCCACAAGTGGTCGAGGAAGTATCAAAAACCTTGATAATAACCCATCTGCAACATATGTGCAATATCCTTTAAATTTTGATACCGCTGGTAGTGTCATCCTGCCAGAATGTCCTATATCCTATGACCTAAGTAAAGAGACATAATTCTGGAACATGTGTAATACATGTTTGGCTGGATTTGGAGGGCATGGCTAGCTAGCTGGCTGGCTGACTGGCTGGCTGACTGGCTGGGTGGTTTTGGGTGGGTGGCTGGCTGATTAACTTTGGCTGTCTATATCTCTGCCTCTGTCTCACAGGTACACATAAGTACAGCTATCATATATAGTGTAAATTACCTAGGATAATCCATAAAAGCCAGACAAAGTGCTATACTCTGCTTGTAGATATAAGACATAAGCTGGCAAGTAATATGCATTTCCACTTGTTCAGGAATCATACGTGACGATTCTGTAAAGTGTGTAATACATGTTGGCTCATAAGCGGTTTTCTCTCAGATAGAGAGACAGACAGAGATGCACACACAGACAGAGACAGGTAGACAGAAAGACAGACAGCAGAGACAGATAAACAGAGGCAGATCTAGACAGACATACAAAACAATAGTGTACAGCCATTCGTCAGTCAGCGATGTACTTGTTTACAGATGCCTCAGACTTATGACGGGCTCTCTGACAAGTATTCACACCTAAATAATGTATATTAGAGCTGATTTCTTCTATTCTGTTTATTACAATATACAGTACAGTACTGCATAAACATTTAAAAATATACCAGAAATGTTATAGATGGTGCAAAGATGACATTGAAACACTATCAGAGATGACTGACACAAACCCACTACCATTATAGTATGCTCCTCATTTAGCAACGAATTCCTTCAACGGAGTGGTCTCATCAACGGAACTCCGTCGTTAAGTGAGGAGAGGCTGAATTTCTTTGCAAAGCTTACAATGTGTGTTTACATTTGAAAATTGTTTCATTATTTGATTGGTACAAAGACAACCACTAACATGCCGGGGCATTTTGGGAAGACTTAACCTAACACTTAAAGACTACTTAAGTTTAGACAGGTAAAGAGTGGCAAATTTTAAATACGTATTCATTATTTTACCGTTATTAATATGAGGCAGTCAAAATTTTTAGTTAATAAACTTTATAGTTTAATGTAGACGAAATTGATAACAGTATCACAAGTAGTACAGCAGAGGAGTGCTAGAGATAGTAGGGGAGTGCTAGAGACAGAAGGGGAGTGCTAGAGATAGTAGGGGAGTGCTAGAGATGGTAGGGGAGTGCTAGAGACAGAAGGGGAGTGCTAGAGATAGTAGGGGAGTGCTAGAGACAGAAGGGGAGTGCTAGAGATAGTAGGGGAGTGCTAGAGATGGTAGGGGAGTGCTAGAGACAGAAGGGGAGTGCTAGAGATAGTAGGGGAGTGCTAGAGATGGTAGGGGAGTGGTAGAGATGGTAGGGGAGTGCTAGAGATAGTAGGGGAGTGCTAGAGATAGTAGGGGAGTGGTAGAGATAGTAGGGGAGTGGTAGAGATAGTAGGGGAGTGCTAGAGACAGAAGGGGAGTGCTAGAGATGGTAGGGGAGTGCTAGAGACAGAAGGGGAGTGCTAGAGATGGTAGGGGAGTGCTAGAGACAGAAGGGGAGTGCTAGAGATGGTAGGGGAGTGCTAGAGACAGAAGGGGAGTGCTAGAGATGGTAGGGGAGTGCTAGAGACAGAAGGGGAGTGCTAGAGATGGTAGGGGAGTGCTAGAGATGGAAGGGGAGTGCTAGAGACAGAAGAGGAGTGCTAGAGATGAAAGGGGAGTAATAATAGTTTAATAGATAAGAGGTAATAAAATATTAGGGAGAGTTGCTTCAGAACCTGTTAGAGATTAGCATAGTGTGGGTATGGTTATTATTGAGAGATAAAATGAATTTTAAACCTTTGAGGGTCGAGACCCCCAATCCTGAACTCCCTCTCACGGTCGAAAAATTAAAAAGAAAAAAATATTGTTTCATGTGAAATGATAGAGAATCTTTTCCCAATGGTAATGACACCATAATTATGAAATTTTTTGGAAAACTTATGAAATTATGCTCTCGCGAAGTTAGTGGTCTCGATGATATTTATGCATCGGCGATTTTGCCCACTTTGAGCCCTATTTTCGACCAATTCCAATCTTCCAGTTGACTAAAATCATAGCTATTTTGTTAGAACTCCAATTGTTCTATCGACTGAGTACAAGAAGCTACCCATTTACCAATTTCAACTACCCAATAAAGTGGTTAGAAATTGGCAATTTGGCCGGTTTCACACAAATTTCAGAAGATGCCAATTTCAAAATAGGGTCCAGAATAAACAAGACAGACATTCCTGGCACTAAAATAACATTTTCTAGGTTCATTAGCCACGTCTCCGGGCCCCTCTTATATTACTTTTGCTCTCCATTTTGAATTTTTATTCTCACAAAAAATAGAAAATTTACTGTTATGCAGACTACTGTATTATTGTAAAAATGGTATAAATAATATCAGTGCACTTGTGAAAGAATATTAGACTCACCAGATGACATGTATTGGACGCATGGCGTGATTTGCTTACTCTTTAATATCGGCAAAAATCGAACATTTCCGCTACTTTGAACTCAATTTCAAGGTACTTTTCATTGTGAAATCAATCAAAATCATCTCTATTTCTGTAATATATCCTCCATTTTATCAAATGACACCAAGAAAACGAGCATATACTGCAAAGTCGCTGTTTGAAACCAAAAACATGGTTGGTGTTTTTTTTTTTTTTCTCCTTATGCACTGCTTGCTGCAGAATTTTTTTTATACTGTGCACACTGACCATGCAGATCCATTCTTTCATATGTAGGCCTACCAGCTTTCTTCCACCAGATTTAAAGGCGCTAGAATTTTGGCGTATAAGTACGTGACCAACAATGGCTGTTAAGATGTACATGTACGTGACTGACCCTCAAAGGATCAAGTATAGTCCTAAATTGATTTGTGGGTAAGAGACGTCTTGCTGATTTGGGCAAAGAGTTTCAGACAGCTTGACAGACAGCTTGACAGACAGCTAGACAGACAGCTAGACAGACAGACAGAGAGATAAAACAATGATAAATAAAAAGCATATGCCAAGGTTCACTGGGAGCAGTGCATGATCAGAAATATTGAGTGACGAGTGAATGCACCATCAGCAGTGTAAAGTGACACTTGTATGACACCATCAGCAGTATAGAACGACGCTTGTCTGACACCGTACTTCAAGAAGTTTCACACACTTCTAAAAACATTGCTGGAGCATATAATTTATATGTATATACAGCCACTCCTCACTTAACAATGGAGTTCTGTTCCTAAGACCTTGTCAGTAAATGAATTCGTCGCTAAGTGAGGAGCATACTATAATGGTAGTGGGTTTGTGTCAACCATCTTTAATAATATTTTAATGTCACATTTGCATCATTTATAACATTTCTGGTATATTTTTAAATGTTTATGCAGTAATTTGCTGTATATTGTAATAAAAAGAATAGAAGAAATCAGCTCTAATATACATTAAGGTATGAATACTGGCCAGAGAGCCCGTTGCAAGTCTGAATCATCGGTAAACGATTATGTTGCTAAGTGAAGAGAGGCTGTATTTCTAGACAATAGTATGTAACCAAAGCAGATGAACATATTCACCTGTCAGTGTGCTTGCGACTGTTAAATTACTATTTCTATACCTAATATTAGTGTCAGAACAAAGACTGGCTATAAAATCACAAGAACAGGTCGGCCATCACTAATCCAGCAATCAGTAATCTGGTTCCATTGGTAATCCGGCACTAGTTTCAGCTAGCATAATTTCAAATTTCTGGGGTTGCCACACCAACCTGCCGCTACTGTTTAGTGGTGCAGCTTGCTGCATAAGTCATTCTAATTTCTTTTTTTATCCATTTATTGTTATAACCTGCTCACTTTTAGCCCTAGCCATGGTTCCAATGAATAAAAGAAATGCTTCTCATTGTGTAAAGCACCTACACAGCACACTGTCCATAAAAGATAAGGTGGATTTGAAGTCACAGTGTTGACGTGTACTTGGCTCTGTGAAGACCTGTTTGCGCGCTCTCTACGAATTGAAGCAAGATGCCTTCCATCGAGCAACTTTACCAACAGCTTAAGGAAGAATTGAGGTTGGCGAATATGGAAATTCGGCGACTGACCGAGGAAAACAAAAAGATTCGGAGTAGTCCTCCTGTTTTGAGTCCTCAGGTCAAGAAGGGAAACTGGTCAGTGGCTGGACAGCAGGGAAAGAAGTTGACGATCAAGAAGACGAATGGAAAGGTAGAAACGATGAAGAAGAAAGAGACTGCCGTGGAAACTGTTGTGGAAACATCCAATACATTCTCAGTGCTACCCGACGAATGTGAGTCGAATACTGGGAACGTCACGACGAAAGACATTAAGGAAGGTACGAATATTGTTGTTGTTGGGGATAGCCAAGTTAGGTATATGGATAGGGCGTTCTGCTTGAAGGACAGGAGTAGGAGACAGAGAGTTTGCTTTCCTGGGGCTGGGATGGAGGATATTGTTAGCCGTCTGGATGACATCATGAGAGGTAATGGGAGTAATCCTATTATCTGTCTCAGTGCTGGAGGCAACGATGTTGGCAGACGTAGGAGTGAAGACCTGATTAGCAGGTATAGGTCAGCAATAGAAATAATTAGAAGTAAGGGTGGGAACCCTCTCATATGTGGTGTTTTGCCAAGGAGGGGAGTTGGAAATGAATGGTTGTCCAGGGCAATTGGTGTCAATTGCTGGCTGGACAAATACTGTAAGGAAAATGCGGTAACATTCGTTGACAACTGGGACCTCTTCTATGGCAGAAATGACATGTATGCCAGGGATGGGGTTCACTTATCTACGTGTGGGGTGGGAGCACTGGCAACTGCAGTGGAGGGAGCAGTTAGGACTTTAAACTAGGAATAGTTAGTGGTATGGGTTTTGGCAGGAAAACAGTGAAGTCCCAGTGTAGTAATATTACGAGTTCTAGGGGAACTAGTAATAATAAGAACGAGATAGATATTGAAAAGCCAGGGACCTTGGGTGATAAGGACAGTAATAGGTTTAGTAGAAAAATAGAAATGAGCAGGAAGGGTAAAGAGAAAGGAGAGTCTTTCAATGTTTATTATGCTAATTGCCGTAGTGCTAGGAATAAGATGGACGAGTTGAGATTAGTTGCTAGTGTAGGTAACATTGATGTATTTGCCTTAACTGAGACGTGGTTTAATTCAAAAAGTCGGGACATGCCTGCGGAATGTCATATTCAGGGTTTTAAATTGTTCCAAGAAGATAGAAGTATTGGGAGGGGGGTGGGGTGGCATTGTATGTCCGAGATCGCTTGAACTGTTGCATAAAAACGGGTATTAAGTCTGAAGTAACACATACAGAGTCTGTTTGGATAGAATTTTCAGAGGGGCATGAAAAACTGATTTTAGGAGTGATATACCGTCCCCCTAACTTAGATAGGGACCAAGGGAAACTACTATGGGAGGAAATTGTTAAGGCCACAAGGCACGATAATGTAGTAATTCTAGGAGACTTTAACTTTAGTCATGTTAATTGGAATTTCTTGACTGGGAATTTAGAATCATACGACTTCTTAGAAGTATTTCAGGATTGTTTTTTGAAGCAGTTTGTGACAGAACCTACAAGGGGAAATAACCTGCTTGACTTAGTTATGGCAAACAATGAATCCCTTGTTAATAATTTAGAAATTTCAGAGGAACTGGGTGCTAGCGACCACAAATCAATTACATTTAGCATTGAATGGAAGTGCGATAGTAGCGATAACTCAGTAACAGTCCCAGATTTTCGCTTAGCAGATTACGATGGGCTTAGAGAACACTTATCATCTGTTGACTGGGGTAACGAAGAGAGCTATCAATTTGACAGTTTTCTGAACACTATACATGCTGCTCAAAGAGCGTTTATCCCATATAAAGAAATTAGATCAAATAGAAATGACCCAAAATGGATGAATAATAGGCTCAAATATCTACTAGGGCATAAGAAAGGAATTTATAGGCGTATCAAAAGAGGTGAGGGTCATCTTATGAATCAGTATATTGACATTAAGAGGGACATTAAAAAGGGGATAAGAAAAGCTAAAAGGAACTATGAAATTAAAGTTGCTAGGGATTCTAAAACTAACCCAAAAAGTTTTTTCCAGGTCTATAGAACAAAAGTTAGAGATAAGATAGGTCCCCTTAAAAATAACTATGGGCATCTTACTGACAAAGAGAATGAAATGTGCTTGATTTTAAATAATTATTTTCTCTCAGTTTTTACACAGGAAGACACTAACAATATTCCAGTAATTAATTTTTACAGTGGGCTAGAAGAAGATAAATTATGTAACATCACAGTCACTAGTGAAATGGTTGTGAAGCAGATAGACCGACTGAAGCAAAATAAGTCGCCGGGTCCTGATGAGGTTTTTTCAAGGGTTCTTAAGGAATGCAAAATGGAACTCTGTGAACCATTAACTAATATTTTTAATTTATCTCTTCAAACAGGTGTAGTGTCTGATATGTGGAAGATGGCTAATGTAACTCCTATTTTTAAAACAGGGGACAAGTCGTTACCGTTAAATTACCGCCCAATAAGCCTGACCTCAATTGTAGGCAAATTACTAGAGTCAATTATAGCTGAGATTATAAGAAGCCATCTCGATAAGCATAGCTTGATTAATGATACTCAGCATGGATTCACAAGAGGCCGGTCTTGTCTAACTAATTTATTAACTTTCTTCAGTAAAGCTTTTGAGGCTGTTGACCACAATAAAGAATTTGATATTATTTACTTAGATTTTAGTAAGGCATTTGATAGAGTTCCTCACCAAAGACTGTTGAAGAAAGTAGCAGCTCATGGCATTGGGGGAAAAGTGCTCTCGTGGATCGAGTCATGGCTCACTGACAGGAAGCAGAGAGTGTCCATAAATGGGGTTAAATCCGAGTGGGGATCTGTAACAAGTGGCATTCCACAGGGATCAGTCTTGGGCCCATTGTTGTTTATAATATATATCAATGATCTTGATGAGGGAATTACTAGTGATATGAGCAAATTCGCCGATGACACAAAGATAGGTAGGATAATTGATTCAAACATAGATGTTATGGAACTTCAGGAGGATTTAAACAAACTCTATTCTTGGTCAGAAAAGTGGCAGATGCAGTTCAATGTAGATAAATGCAAGGTTCTGAAGCTTGGGAGTGCCCATAACCCTAGTACTTATAAGTTAAATGATGTAGAACTTAGCCATACAGATTGCAAAAAGGACTTGGGGGTTATGGTGAGCAGCAACCTTAAACCAAGACAGCAATGCCTAAGCGTACGTAATAAGGCAAATAGATTACTGGGATTTATATCAAGAAGTGTAAGCAACAGAAGTCCAGAGGTCATACTGCAGCTTTATACATCATTAGCAAGGCCTCACCTAGATTATGCAGCTCAATTCTGGTCTCCATATTACAGACTGGACATAAATTCGTTAGAAAACATTCAGCGTAGGATAACTAAATTAATACATAGCATTAGAAATCTTCCTTATGAAGAAAGATTGAAGACTCTTAAGTTACATTCACTTGTTAGACGAAGAATGAGGGGAGACCTGATCGAAGTGTATAAGTGGAAGATAGGTATTAATAAAGGGGATATTAATAAGGTCTTGAGGATGTCTCTCCAAGAGAGAACCCGCAGTAATGGATTTAAATTAGGTAAGTTTAGATTTAGAAAGGACATAGGAAAGTATTGGTTTGGAAATAGGGTAGTTGATGAGTGGAACAGTCTACCTAGTTGGGTTATTGAGGCTGGGACTTTGGGTAGTTTCAAATCTAGGTTGGATAAGTACATGAGTGGGAGGGGTTGGATTTGAGTGGGACTTTCACATCAGAGCTTATTTCTTGGGTGGCATTGAAAATTGGGTTGGGCAAATGTTTTGTTAGTGGGATAAATTGTAAAGGACCTGCCTAGTATGGGCCAGCAGGCCTCCTGCAGTGTTCCTCCTTTCTTATGTTTCTTATGTTCTTATGTTCACTGTCGGTAGCCATGAACTCAGCACACTTAGATAAGCTGTGACTGGTAAATTTGGGCCTACATATGAAAGAATAGGTCTGTGTGGTAAGTGTGCATAATGAGAAAAAACTGTGACTGTGATTTTGGTGTAAAAGAGCGACTTTGTGGTGTATTTTCGTATGGTTTATATGATTGTATTCTCGTTTTTTGGTCTCATTTGATAGAATGGAAGATATATTACAGAAACAGTTATGATTTTGATTGATTTTGCAATGGAAAGTACCCTGAAATTGAGCTCAAAGTAGTGGAAATGTTCAATTTTTGCCGATGTTTAAGAGTAAACAAATACGTGTAAACAATACGTGTAAACAATACGTGTCCAACTGGTCAGTCTAATATGCAGTCACAAATGGGTTAACATTATTTATACAATTATTATAATAATGCAGCAGTCTACATAACAGTAAATCTTCTGTTTTTTGTGAGAATAAAAATTCAAAATGGAAAGCAAGAGTAATAAAATATGGGCAGCCTGGAGACATGACTAATGAACAGAGAAAATGATCTTTTAGTGACAGAAATGTCTGCACTGTTTATTCTGAACCCTATTTTGAAATTGGCATCACTTGGAATTTTGTGAAATTGGCCAAATTACCAATTTCTGACCATTTTATTGGGTCAGAAAGCACCTAGCAGTAAATAGATACCTGCATATTAGTCACCTTACACCTGCTGCCTCTGTTCACCTAGCATTAATTAGATAACTGGGTGTTAGTTACCTTACATCTGTTGTAGGAGGTACAGTGTTGTGACCTTCTGTACCTCAAGTCCCACCTAGCTCTGAGGTGCAACTTACGTCAGTGAGTAATTATTATCTTAGTCATACCTGGCCCAAATTATGAGCACGTAAGAATTCAGGACAACGCCTGTGAACCTCATGCAAATAATTTCTTCACATTTGCTACCACCGTTCACCTAGCAGTAAGTACGTACCTGGGTGTTAGTTACCTTACATCTGTTGTCCCTGTTCACCTAGTAATAAGTAGGTACCTGGGTGTTAGCCAACTGGTGTGGGTTGCATCCAGGGCACAAAATTAACCCATAACCAGGGACTATATACTATGTCACTGATGTCAGCTATGTCACTGATGTCAGCTATGTCACTGATGTCAGCTATGTCACTGATGTCAGCTATGTCACTGATGTCAGCTATGGGCTGTATAAATTGTAACATGACCTTGTACAAATAAAGATTATTATTATTATTATTATTATTATTATTATTATTATTATTATTGTTAAGAGGGGACACCATAAACATGACTGTATACACTTGGGACACTTTTATTGAAGATTTTTTGGTTCTGGAATTTTGATGAATTCAAATTCATGAGGAATTGCAAAGGATATAGGCTAAATATATAGTGGCAAGATAGGGTAGTAATAATAATAGAAGTAATAGTCTGGTCTCCATGAGGAAGTGGAGAAGAATCCCTCCTCCCTAAGCCATGAGTGTTGTAAGAGGCAACTAAGATGCCGGCACCGAGGGTTAGCAATCCCTTCTCTTGTATACGTTACTAAATATAATTACAAGAAGAAGTTTCACATTTCTGCTTTTTCGGGTCACTTGCGTTGGTGGGAAGCAGCCGCTGCATTAAAACAAAAATTATAGTCTGGTGGAGGGGACCAGTAGTGAAGCGTAAATCTCATGGCCATAACTTGGGGCAGTCTTGAGGAAGCTTACCACAGTACAGGTGGGGTTAGAACCCAAGGCAAGTGAGTCATATAACTCCAGGCCAGTGCGTTAACCACTAAACCAGCTGGCTACAATAAGATTCATCCAACTAGATATAGTTCTATAAACCACAGAGAGGTTAGAATGGGCCACACACTGTGACCACAAATGTAAATTTTTACAGACAAATCCCACACCATTACATGATATGTAATGGTGTGGGATTTGTCTGTAAAATGATATGTCTGCAATTGAGCAATTACCTTTCTCTACTTCCGGCAACCGACGCCTGACCACCACTACTCCTCTCTCAGGCTAAGGCAGCACTTTTCAATCATAGCCATTTAGCATTTATTCACACTTTCTAAAATAAATGTATTCACCACTTAGTGCACGCTAAGGATAAAAATATTTTAGGTGAGTATTGCGTGCAAAAGATGTGCTCTTTTTTTAGGCCTAACTCTGTTGCTCACTTAATATATGATAGTGTAAACATATTACCAGTCTTTTATATGCATTTGAAAGTATAAAGAAATATGTCTCACTTTACAGCATTTTTACTTTACAGCGGCAGCCTGGAACCTAACATGCTGTATAATTTCCTCACTAACAGAACACAGAGAGTAGTCGTCAACACAGTAAAGTCCGAGGCAGCTACTGTGAAAAGCTCTGTTCCACAAGGCACAGTACTCGCTCCCATCTTGTTCCTCATCCTCATATCCGACATAGACAAGGATGTCAGCCACAGCACCGTGTCTTCCTTTGCAGATGACACCCGAATCTGCATGACAGTGTCTTCCATTGCAGACACTGCAAGGCTCCAGGCGGACATCAACCAAATCTTTCAGTGGGCTGCAGAAAACAATATGAAGTTCAACGATGAGAAATTTCAATTACTCAGATATGGTAAACACGAGGAAATTAAATCTTCATCAGAGTACAAAACAAATTCTGGCCACAAAATAGAGCGAAACACCAACGTCAAAGACCTGGGAGTGATCATGTCGGAGGATCTCACCTTCAAGGACCATAACATTGTATCAATCGCATCTGCTAGAAAAATGACAGGATGGATAATGAGAACCTTCAAAACTAGGGAGGCCAAGCCCATGATGACACTCTTCAGGTCACTTGTTCTATCTAGGCTGGAATATTGCTGCACACTAACAGCACCTTTCAAGGCAGGTGAAATTGACGACCTAGAAAATGTACAGAGAACCTTCATGGCGCGCATAACGGAGATAAAACACCTCAATTACTGGGAGCACTTGAGGTTCCTAAACCTGTATTCCCTGGAACGCAGGAGGGAGAGATACATGATTATATACACCTGGAAAATCCTAGAGGGACTAGTACCGAACTTGCACACGAAAATCACTCACTACGAAAGCAAAAGACTTGGCAGACGATGCAACATCCCCCCAATGAAAAGCAGGGGTGTCACTAGCACGTTAAGAGACCATACAATAAGTGTCAGGGGCCCGAGACTGTTCAACTGCCTCCCAGCACACATAAGGGGGATTACCAACAGACCCCTGGCAGTCTTCAAGCTGGCACTGGACAAGCACCTAAAGTCGGTTCCTGACCAGCAGGGCTGTGGCTCGTATACTTTGGTTTGCGTGCAGCCAGCAGTAACAGCCTGGTTGATCAGGCTCTGATCCACCAGGAGGCCTGGTCACAGACCGGGCCGCAGGGGCGTTGACCCCCGGAACTCTCTCCAGGTAAACTCCAGGTAAACTCCAGGTAATTGTCAACAGCTATTTGCCTTCTTACTATATATTCTTTTGTAGCTACAATACTGAACACCACAAACCTATTAAAGTAAGCACACAAGGAACACAAGTACAGTAGAACTGCTGTATCTGTGGTTTTACTTATCAGCGGTTCATCCTGGCCTGAAAATAACCCTTAAATTTTGTTTAATAATGGCCCCAAAGTGCAAAAGTAGTGATTGTGGCTGCTCTTCAAAGCCAAAGAGAAGCTGTGAAGTGATTCTCATCTCAACTTATTGTGCACAGTTTAGCAATTAAACTTTATCATATGTATGATTATTTTTTTTATTAACACGTTGGCCATCTCCCACCAAGGCAGGGTGACCCGAAAAAGAAAAAGAAAATTTTCACCATCATTCACTCCATCACTGTCTTGCCAGAAGGGTGCTTTACACTACAGTTTTTAAACTGCAACATTAACACCCCTCCTTCAGAGTGCTGGCACTGTACTTCCCATCTCCAAGACTCAAGTCCGGCCTGCTAGTTTTCCTGAATCCCTTCATAAGTGTTACCTTGCTCACACTCCAACAGCACATCAAGTCCTAAAAACCATTTGTCTCCATTCACTCCTATCAAACACATTCATGACTGCTTGCTGGAAGTCCAAGCCCCTCGCACACAAAACCTTATATGTATACAGGGTTCGCTACTATCTGTGGTTTCAAGTTTCCACGGTAGGTCTTGGAAAGTATCTCCTCAGATATAGGGGTCCAACTGTACTGTTAGTTTAGGTGTGAAGTAGTGTTTGCACCGTTCATGCCCCCTGAAAGTGGAGTGAGGATGTTGGTGTTCTGCAGTCACTTAAACTGGCACTTCTGGTAAAACAGCTGCTGCATGATCGCCATGTCTGCAATGGCTAAGTGGGTCTGCAGGCTGCTAGCAGAAACAGCCCAGCCTTAGGCTGTTTCCCATGATCTGGTAGGCAAGGCTTTCACCTCACACACTGAGTGTCCATGGTTCGATCCCCAGCCCATTGCAATCACTGGGTGTGTTTCCTCACACCTACTGTCCCGGTTCACCTAGCAAGTAAGTAGGTACCTGGGTGTTAGTAGACTGGTGTGGATGGCTTCCTGGGGGACAATATCAAAGGCCCACAATGAAAATAAGATACAAACCTCAATGACGCACTGACTTTATCATATCTTATATGTAAGTGCAGTTGTAGAAAAGCCCCTGAAACTGGTTGCAGATAAAGTTCAGGAAAACTCAATCTTGGTGGGAGATGGTGAATGTGATAAAACAAAAACATTCCTATTAGTATTAAAACGCACCTGTTGGTGAGGCAGCCAAGGCTGACACATTAGCAGCAGCGTCGGAGGTCACTGTGCTGCTGCTCACATTCTGAAAGTGAATAAAATAAATTCAAATTGTTAATTTGAATACTAATGGAAGAAATCACAATTTAATGTGTGATTGCAAATATAAAAGAAATCCTGTTTTTAACTGGTATTTTTTATGTACAGTGGTATCCTGAGCTTCTAACTAATTTCATTCTAGAAGGCCGTTCGAGTGCCGATACCGAATGAATTTGTTCTCATAAGGAATAACAGTGTGACTTTGTAAATGGTCCAAGTTGGACGGAAACGTCGTCGTAAGCTCCTCTCTTCTATGTGCGGGTTATTTGTGTTCCCATAAGGAATAATATAAATTAGATTAGTCCATTTCAGACCCCCAAAAATACACTTACATAATTGTTTGACTTCGGAGCAGTTCGAAACTTGGGGTACCACTGTATTAATATTATTAACACTTAAAATTACTAATATTAATAATACAGTGGACCCCTGGTTTACGATATTATTTCACTCCAGAAGTATGTTCAGGTGCCAGTACTGACCGAATTTGTTCCCATAAGGAATATTGTGAATTAGATTAGTCCATTTCAGACCCCCAAACATACACATACAAACGCACTTACATAAATACACTTACATAATTGGTCGCATTGGGAGCTGATCGTAAACCGGGGTTCCACTGTACTATCACTTGCTCCCTTGTGGGAGCAAGGGGCTAATAATCATTTGTCCTGTATACATTACTAAATTTAAAAAGAGAAACTTTCATATTTCTTTTTGGGTCGCCCTGCCTAGGTGGGATGCAGCCAGTTTGTTGAAGAGAAGAAAAAAACATCTTCACCGCTCTCACATCTACCCCGGTGGCCTGGTGGCTAAAGCTCTCGCTTCACAAACGGAGGGCCCGGGTTCGATTCCCGGCAGGGTGGAAACATTTTGACGTGTTTAATTACACCTATTGTCATGATCACCTAGCAGCAAGTAGGTACCTGGGTGTTAGTCGACTGGTGTGGGTCGCATCCTGGGGGACAAGATTGAGGACCCCAGTGGAAATAAGTTAGACAGTCCTCGATGACGCACTGACTTTCTAAGGTTATCCTGGGTGGCTGACCCTCCAGGATTAAAAATCCGAAGAAAATCTTATCTTATCTTATCTTACCTATGGTATATGTGCATGGAGTTCAACCACAGCAAATCACCTTAAACCTGTAAACACACATCGTAACCTTAGCAAAGAAATAAATATTTTATTTTATTCTTTTATTTTAACCCGTAAACGGTCCAAGCAGATCTACGTTCACATGTGTAATGCTACAAAAGCAGATCTACGTTCACATGTGTAATGCTACAAAAGCAGATCTACGGTTTTTTCACATATTTTCAAGTACAGTGGACCCCCAGTTAACGATATTTTTTCACTCCAGAAGTTTGTTCAGGTGCCAGTACTGACCGAATTTGTTCCCATAAGGAATATTGTGAAGTAGATTAGTCCATTTCAGACTCCCAAACATACACGTACAAACTCACTTACATAAATACACTTACATAATTGGTCGCATTGGGAGCTGATCGTAAACTGGGGGTCCACTGTACTTTCAAATGTTGAAAAAACGTATATATACGTTTGGACCGTTTACGGGTTAATAATGCAACAAAAAGCTGCCGTGAGATTGATTACAAACTGCTACGCCAGGCAACACACCCCACCGCTATTTAAGAACTTGAACCTGCTTAACATACAAAATACTCACTCATATTATTTAGTTTAACCCGTAAACGGTCCAAACGTATATATACATTTTTTCAACATTTGAAAGTATGTAAAAAAAGTAGATCTTATTGTTTTTTTACATTTGAAAATGTGTAAAAAAAACTTTGATCTACTTTTTTTTTTTTTGTTACATTTGAAAATATGTAAAAAAAACGTAGATCAACTTTTGTAGAACTAAACATGTGAACGTAGATCTGCTTGGACCGTTTATGGGTTAATATTAGTTCAATATGTTTATTATGCACCCCATACCCATCCTGTGGGTGGTAGTCACCACATACCCATCCTGTGGGCGGTAGTCACCCCATGCCCATCCTGTGGGCGGTAGTCAAAAGATTACAGAGGTACATAATGGGTCCAGTGACTGGACTCCAAAGTTTTGATAGCTGAACTAGTTACAAAGGTAATGAACTAGATTTGGTCACAATCATGACCAAATTACAAAGGTAATACACAGAACATTATTCTCCAATATTAACCTCCTTTCAAACTCCTTCTTGAGAACTACAAGAGTATGCACTTGCATAACACAAGACACAAAAAACTCTTGATATCCCTCGTGTCCATCTCTCCCTATGCAAAAAAATGATATGCATATAAAGAGCCCTAAGATCTGGAATTCATTGCCTGAACATACAAAAGGACCTTTGCCTGCATGCCAATTCAAGGCTCGGCTTAGAAATCACCACGAAGGTATAAATACAGTGGAACCCCGGTTTATGATCAGCTCCCAATGCGACCAATTATGTAAGTGTATTTGTGTAAGTGCGTTTGTACGTGTATGTTTGGGGGTCTGAAATGGACTAATCTAATTCACAATATTCCTTATGGGAACAAATTCAGTCAGTACTGGCACCTGAACATACTTCTGGAATGAAATAATATCATAAACTGGGGGTCCACTGTACTCATACATATCAATACTTGATAGTTTGGTAATTAGGAGGTGTGGGATTGCAATAACTATTACCCAGAGGGTTGAGGAGGGGTTGTTGAGGTGGTTCAGACATGTAGAGAGAATAGAACAAAATATAATGACTTTGAGAAAATATAAATCTGTAGTGGAGGGAAGACCGGGTAGGGGTTGGCCTAAGAAAGGTTGGAAGAAGGGGGTAAAGGAGGTTTTGTGTGTGAGAGGCACTGACTTCCAGAAACCATGCATGAGCATATCAGATAGAAGCGAATGGAGGCAAATGGTTTTTATGATTTGAAGTGCTGTTGGAGTGTGAGCAAGGTAACATTTATGAAGGGGTTCAGGGAAACCGGCAGGCCGGACTTGAGTCCTGGAGATGGAAAGTACAGTGCCTGCACTCTGAAGGAGGGGTGTTAATGTTGCAGTTTTATAACTGTAGTGTAAAGCACATCTCTGGCAAGACAGTGATGGAGTGAATGATGGTGAAAGTTTTTCTTTTTCAGGCCACCCTGCCTTGGTGGGAGATGGCCGATGTGTTAATAAAATTAAAATAATCAATACTCACACTATTAATAATTCAACTGTACAAAGGGATTCTCACCTCTAAGCTTTCCAGCTCATCATATAAGCTATCAATGGTGACGTCAATATCTCTGATCTCTTCCTCGATAACAAAAGTGTCAACAACATCTTCATGGTCACCCTCGTACCCGGGACTTCTGGTGCCCACGGGCATGTCTTCCGGAGTGCTTCTTCGGGTCCTGGAGCATGGTATAAGACTGGGTTACCAATAAATGGTTTAGAAAACGAACAAGTTGATACATGAGACATTTGTACCGTTAATGAGTTGCGAGAGTTTTTCCACTCCTGGAGCCCGGCCATGCGCCAGGCTTTTCTGATGTAACATTTAGGTATCTTTATTAAAGGAAATGTTTTATCAGCCAGTGACTGGCAAAATGTTCCCAGAATAAGTACAGTGGTACCTCGGGATACAAACAGCTGAAAACTTGAACAGTTATGTAAGTGTATTTATGTAAGAACTTTTCTAAGCGTATTTTTGGGAGTCTGAAGTGGATTAATCTAATTTACATTATTCCTTATGGGAACAAATTCGTTCGGTAGCGGCACTTGAACAGCCTTCTGGAATTAATTAATTTTGTATCCTGAGGGACCACTGTATACCCAAATGTTGCACAAGTGTCTTATATATCAACAGCAGGTTACATACATTTATACCACATATATGAGAGTACATGGGAGAGATAGACAGTAGAGGACTTAGGATTGAACACCAAGGAAGCTATCCCATACCCTATAAAAATCCTACTGTGAGAGGGGAATATTAAGTCAAATGCAAAGTCAAATTTTGAACATTAAAATGGTATAAAATACCGACAGGTTGTTAGGTAAGACACATATGCAACAGTTAGGTATCTTTATTATGAAACGTTTCGCCTACACAGTAGGCTTCTTCAGTCGAGTACAGAAAAGTTGATAGAAGCAGAAGATACTTGAAGACGATGTAATCAGTCCATCACCCTTAAAGTTTTGAGGTGGTCAGTCCCTCAGTCTGGAGAAGAGCATTGTTCCATATTGTTTCATACTATGGAACAATGCTCTTCTCCAGACTGAGGGACTGACCACCTCAAAACTTTAAGGGTGATGGACTGATTACATCGTCTTCAAGTATCTTCTGCTTCTATCAACTTTTCTGTACTCGACTGAAGAAGCCTACTGTGTAGGCGAAACGTTTCATAATAAAGATACCTAACTGTTGCATATGTGTCTTACCTAACAAGTCAAATTTTATTTTCGAGAATTTTATTTTTTATCACACCGGCTGCCTCCCACCAAGGCCACCCAAACAAAAAGAAAACAAAAGAATTTCATCTTTTAACACTTAGTAATTTATACAGGAGAAGGGGTTACTAGCCCCTTGCTCCTGGCATCTTAGTCACCTCTTATGACATGGCTTACACAGGAAGGATTCTTCTCCACTTCTCCATGGAGTTCCAAGAAATCACAAGGTATAAACCATACCACGGGTAGGGTTAGAACTTGTGATCTCTCTGATCGCAGGTTCTAACCCCACCAATGGTATGGTTTGTTTGCAATTGTGTCATTATGATTTCGTGAGTCACAAGGTATAAATTAAGCTTTGGGATTACTATTTTGTATATATAGAGGGAAACTCCCTTGTTATGAGTATCATTTTGCGAAGACTAAAATTAGGGAAGTTGGGAAGAATTCTTCCATGAGTGTTGTAAGAGGCAACTAAGATGCTGGGAGTAAGGGGCTAGTAACTTCTTCTCCAGTATAACTTATTAAATTCTGGGAGTAAGGGGCTAGTAACTTCTTCTCCAGTATAACTTATTAACCCCTTGACTGTCGCAACCCCAAATCCTGAGGTGTCTCCTGGTGTCGCAAAATTTCCAAAAAAAAAAAAATAATAATTTTTTCTTATGAAATGATAGAGAATCTTTTTCTGATTATAATGACACCAAAAGAACGAAATCTGATGGAAAATGACGGAATTATGCTCTCGCGAAGTTAGTGACCTCGGTGATATTTATGTATTAGCGATTTCGCCCACTTTGAGCCCTATTTTCGGCTAATTCCATTGTTCTAGTCAACCAAACTCATGGCTATTTCTTTAGAACTCAATTTTTTCTATCGATTGAGTACAAGAAACTGCCCATTTATCAATTTCAACTACCCAATAACGTGGTCAGAAATTTGTAATTTGGCCAATTTCACGAAAGTTAAAAAATATGACAATTTCAAAATAGGATCCGGAATGAACAATGTAGACATTCCTGGCTCTAAAATAACATTTTCTTTGTTCATCAGTCACATCTCCAGGCCCTCTGATATTACTCTTGCTTTCTATTTTGAATTTTTATTACAACAAAAAAAAATAGAAGATTTACTGTTATGCACACTACTGCAATACTGTAATAATTGTATAAATAATGTCAACTCATTCATGACCACATATTAGAATGGCTACTTGGACATTTATTGGAAAATGACATCATTTGTTTACTTTTGAACATCGGCAAAAATCAAACATTTCCGCTACTTTGAGCTCCATTTAAAGGTTCTTTTCATAGGAAAACCAACCGAAATCACCTCTATTTCTATAATATGTTTTCCATTCTATCAAATGAGACCAAGAAAATGAGAATATAACCATAAATACTATACGAAAAAAGACCACAAAGTCAACATTTTAATTAAAAAAAATGGTTGGAGTTTTTTTTCTCATTATGCACTGCATGCTGCAGGATTTTTTTATATGGTGCACACTGACCACACAGACCCATTCTCTCACATGTGAGCCTACCAGCTTTCTCCTGCCTGATTTGAAACCGCTGGAATTTATGAGTATATATACGTCAAAAACGGTGGCTCATAAGATGTGTATATATGACCAGAACATTCAAAGGGTTATTAAATTCTGGGAGTAAGGTGCTAGTAACTCCTTCTCCAGTATAACTTATTAAATTCTGGGAGTAAGGGGCTAGTAACTCCTTCTCCAGTATAACTTATTAAATTCTGGGAGTAAAGGGCTAGTAACTCCTTCTCCAGTATAACTTGTTAAATTCTGGGAGTAAGGTGCTAGTAACTCCTTCTCCAGTATAACTTATTAAATTCTGGGAGTAAGGTGCTAGTAACTCCTTCTCCAGTATAACTTATTAAATTCTAGGAGTAAGGGGCTAGTAACTTCTTCTCCAGTATAACTTATTAAATTCTATGAGTAAGGGGCTAGTAACTCCTTCTCCAGTATAACTTATTAAATTCTGGGAGTAAGGTGCTAGTAACTCCTTCTCCAGTATAACTTAGTAAATTCTGGGAGTAAGGGGCTAGTAACTCCTTCTCCAGTATAACTTATTAAATTCTGGGAGTAAGGGGCTAGTAACTCCTTCTCCAGTATAACTTATTAAATTCTATGAGTAAGGGGCTAGTAACTCCTTCTCCAGTATAACTTATTAAATTCTGGGAGTAAGGGGCTAGTAACTCCTTCTCCAGTATAACTTATTAAATTCTGGGAGTAAGGGGCTAGTAACTCCTTCTCCAGTATAACTTATTAAATTCTATGAGTAAGGGGCTAGTAACTCCTTCTCCAGTATAACTTATTAAATTCTGGGAGTAAGGGGCTAGTAACTCCTTCTCCAGTATAACTTATTAAATTCTATGAGCAAGGTGCTAGTAACTCCTTCTCCAGTATAACTTATTAAATTCTATGAGTAAGGGGCTAGTAACTCCTTCTCCAGTATAACTTATTAAATTCTATGAGTAAGGGGCTAGTAACTCCTTCTCCAGTATAACTTATTAAATTCTGGGAGTAAGGGGCTAGTAACTTCTTCTCCAGTATAACTTATTAAATTCTATGAGTAAGGGGCTAGTAACTCCTTCTCCAGTATAACTTGTTAAATTCTGGGAGTAAGGTGCTAGTAACTCCTTCTCCTGTGTACATTACTACATGTAAAAAGAAGAAAAACTTTAAGAAAGTTATTTTAACCCACTGGCCATCTCCCTCGGTGGGAGACAGCCAGTGGATTAAAAAAACAAAAAGCTGCGACATGAGGGAGAAACAGTGAGAGACCTACAAACAAGGATCAATGAGAATAAATATGCTGGTCACATTAACCCTTAAACTGTCCAAACATAGAACTACGTTCGCTCACGTAGTGTTCCGAACATAGATCTAAGTTTTTTATATGCTTTCAAGTGAAGAAAATCAAGGTCGGAGCACTACGTGCATAAATGTAAATCTACATCTGGACAGTTTAAGGGTTAATGATAACAGCGGTGTGTAATATATGGAAATGGTAATGAAAAAAATTATGATATGGAACAAGACAAAATTCATCATATGAGGACATGTACACAAGCTCTTGCCTAGAGCCTAGTGTAACATGTCTTATTAACACACTTGTACAAAGCACCAGGAGCTTTAGAATTCCAAATGTTTTAGTCAGTGTTATGGGGCTATAGGACCCAATATGTATTAATGTAGCTAAGTAGCAGTTACTCATTATTCAGAATACCCAATTATATTAACCCTTTGAGGGTCTGTCCTGCTAGTTCTATGGCTTCGAAGCTTGGGTCCAAGCCATAGTAGTACGCCATGAGCTCAGCTCATTCAGATAACCTGTGAGTGGTAAATTTGGGCCTAGATATGAGAGAATGCATCTATGTGGTAAGTGTGCACCATATAAAACAAAACCTGTAGCATGCAGAGAATAATGAGAAAAAAACTGCAACCGTGTTTTTGGGTTAAAACAGTGACATTACAGTGTATATTCGTATGTCTTTTATGGTTGAATTCGCAGTTTCTTAGTCTCATTTGATAGAATGGAAGATATATTACAGAAATAGAGATGATTTTCATTGGCTTTAGTAATGAAAATAGATTGGAACTGAGCTCACACTAGTGGAAATGTTCGATTTTTACCAATGTTCAAGTGTAAACAAACGACATCACGCATCCCATACATGTCAACTGGTGGGTCTGATATATGTTCATGAATGTGCTGATATTATTTATGCAATTATTACAATATTGCATAATAGTAAATCTTCTATTTTTTGATGTGACTAAAAATTCATTATGTGAATAAAAAATCAAAATGGAATTCATTTGTAAAGCCTGGCGACATAACTAGTAAACCCTGGCGACATAACTAGTAAACCCTGGCGACATAACTAGTAAACCCTGGTGACATAACTAGTAAACCCTGGCAACATAACTAGTAAACCCTGGCGACGTAACTAGTAAACAGAGGAAATGTTATTTTAGTGCCAGGAATGTCTGCATTGTTTATTCTGGACCCTATTTTGAAATTGGAATATTTTGAACTTTGTGTGACATTGGCCAAATTACCAATTTCCAATCACTTTGCTGAGTAGTTGAAATAGTTGATTGGGGTATTTCTTGTGCTCAATTGATAAAATAGAAGTAATACTAGTAAAATAGCTAAGAATTTGGTCAACTGGAATAATGCAATTGTCATAAAATGGGAGTCGAAGTGGGTAAAATCACCAATGCGTAAATACTGCTGATGCAGCAAAATCCGCAAGAGCGTATTTTTGTCAATTTTCCACCAAATTTCATATTTTTTGTTTTATTATCTTCTGAAAAAGATTCTCTATCATTTCATAAGAAAAAATAATTTTTTTTTTTGGACCCTGTGGACAAGTTTCAGACCAGGGGCGAGGACCCTGAAAGGGTTAAACAGCTGGGGGCACAACTGCTTTAATTCCATCATGACAGCAGATAACTCTTACAAAGAAAAGGCCAGGTGAGTCAATCCCTGAATTTCAATATAAATAGGTTCTACTATAAACACACAAAATTAAAATAACTAGATTAGAAAGACAGTATAGTAGGGCCCCCTGTGGAATGCAAAGAGTATGTTAAAATTTATTCTGCATATGTCACACTCACATATAGGCTGCCTCCCAACCAGCAAACTGGGTGCTAAGGGTTTAACAACTGATAAGGTACCCATCATTAAATCAGTACCTTGGTTCATTGAACAATCACAGGCAAGCCCGCCAAAACTACGGCAATGTGATTCACTTGTGGTAAGTACTGGCAGACTTGCCTACCTGCTGGTTGAGTACGGTGCACTCTCTCTGGCTTCTGCTTCACCATCTGTCACCATGGTGCACACTTATCATTCTGTTTGTACACATTGTATATAATGTACATACCTGTATATAGTGATTGAAGGCAAATATATATTAATGTCTACTGCTGAGTTTGTTTGCTCAAATTCCCATTATGATCAGGTCTCACAGGCCATTTATTACCTGTGTTTGTAATATGGGAGCTCTATCCATTAACTGGAGCTAGATCTGGTCTTGGTATCGTTCAGACTGCATCGCTATCGCCTTTTGTATTGCCTGTCAGTCTTGCTACTGTGTGTGTATCCTGCAATTTGTACTATGCTACTGCTGCTTCTTGCATGAATTGCAAGTAGAATTTTAAAGTGTGTTATGCTACCAACATGGGTGAGGTGGATGGTGTCTGAGTATATTCTCCTAAATCTGCCCAAACTAACTCTACAACATTGCTCATTCCATTGGCACAGAATATCAACAAACTTTCACTGCTGAGCAGCTTTGTGACGTTATTCATACCAAATTAAAGGTTGAAGCAACTATGTTGTACCAATCTCTCTAGACCTATTAAAGCTACATAGAATTACCTGTTTAATCTGTTATAGCTGAATTAATCTTAAGTTAATTTTAAGTTTGCCTGCAATGGTCTGCATACAAGGGGCTTTTGGTATGTATACTCAACTATTATATTCCTTTGTACAACTATGTATCATGTCAAAATAAAATATTATTGTTATTATTATTATTATTATTATTATTATTATTAATCTAAGGTATCTCCCACTACAGGAGCTATTAATCACCGATTTCTGCTTAGGTTCCTTCGTAATGTGGGAGGGTTAACACCAGAGCAATCAGACCAGCAGTCTCGTGAAGCAGGTGGTGCACCAGGTTTGTCTCAGGGCGAGTCAGATATGTTGGTGCTTGAATTAGCTAAACTCAATCTCGAAACAACCAGAGAACAACAGCAAGCATTTGATAGAGAGAAGGAGAGGAGGCAATTTAACCAGACTGTTGGTAACAACTTTAGTGTGCAAAATGCAGTGCCCTTAGTACAGTGGACCCTTGACTAACGATATTAATTGGTACCTGAGTACGAATATAGTTAGTCGAGTTTTTTTATCGTCAGTCGAGGCAACATGTTAGCGTCAACATGTATCGTTAGTCGAATTTAACGTTAGACGATGCCATCGTTGGTTGAGGGTCCACTGTACCTTGCTTTGTTGAGTCTGAGCCTGGACAGTTTTTTGAGGCATTTGAAAACCAGGCTCGAGCACTGAGGTGGCCTGGGGAGCATTGGGCAGCACTGGTGCATACAGCATTGTCAGCAAAGCACAAGAGCTCACAGCTGTTTCAAATAATTAGGAATTCAAATTGTGCAAGTATCAGCTGGGTCAGTCTCATGTAGACTTTGTACGGCAGCAGTCAAAATATTTCACAAAACAGTACATGGCAACTGGTGTCACAAACTTCACCGACTTAGTGCAGTTACTTTTGGTGGATAACCTGCTGGAATCTGTCAGACCAGAGGTTAGTCTTTCTTGACCACTGCATTAGAAGCAGCCAGGATGGCTGACACTTTTGAGGCTAACTACTCCTTGTCCAAGCAGTCTAATCTTTCTTCCCAACATTGTAACCTTTACAAAGAAATAAATCTTTATCTTTACAGTGGTACCCTGAGTTTCGAACTCCTCCCAACTCGACCAATTATGTAAGTATATTATTGTAAGTGTATTTAGGGGTCTGAAATGGACTAATCTAATTTGCATTATTCCTTATGGGAACAAATTCGTTCGGTAACGACGCCCGAACAGCCTTCTGGAACGAAGAAAGTTCGAAACTTGGGGTACTACTGTATCTTAACAGCCTGGCATGAACAGAGATCATGGACAAGTCCGTGACTGGAAGACGAAGTTGCAGGATGAAAGTGAGCAACAACGCCAACTAAGTAGTCTGGTGAGCAGTGACATCAAACTCACAGTCAACCTGATGAGTGATGACATCAATACTCATAGTCAACATGAACACTGATGCCAGTACACAGAGTAGCACCAGCCACAAAATCAACAGGGAGCCACGTTAAAGTGTGACCTTATTTGTCACTGTTGTTTCATAAACCATGCCACATAAAGTCCATCTGCTCAATTAAGCCTCAACCCTTAGGAAAAAATCAACATCCTCTCTTACGAGATTAACCAGAAAGAAGTCGAATGTGGTATGATCCATACTACAGTACATGCCACATCTCCCTTGAGGAGAATAAAAAAAAATTGAAACAACCACTTTTAGGGATACAGGGGTTTACTGTTCCCTTATTCAAATTCAGATTCAAATATTTATTTCCTTGTAAAGCTTACAATGTGTGGTTTACATGTTATAAGATTTTAATTACAAAGATGGCCACTATTGTGCCTAGGCACTTCGGGCGGACTAATATTAATTCTTACGCTATACTGATATAGGTTATAACTGAGCAGTACATTTTAACATATTATTAGATACATAATTAGATACATTCCCAATTAGGCACATACATAATTAGGTTTAAAATAGGTTGTACAAATCATATAATAATATTACAAACAGTAGATTTAGTAATGAGATTCGGTTTGTCTTGGCATGATACATTGTTTCTGTTAGACCTCATATACTTGAAAAGAATCTTAGGCAAACTTAGGACTAACTTAAGATTTAATAGACAATAACTATATTAGGATTTTTAAGTTTACAGTCATTTGGGTGAGTGTAAGTGTAAATTATGGGAGAATTACAGATAATGAGAATAAGTCTATATTGTTTTAAGAACATAAGAACATAAGAAAGAAGGAACACTGTAGCAGGTCTACTGGCCTATACGAGGCAAGTCCAAGAATCCTACCGGCTTAAGCCAATGCCCCAACCTAGTCAGGTCAGGTCACATTCACTTAAGGAAGGAACACGTCAATTGACCTAGTAGCACAAGCTAATCAGTTCCAACTCACACCCACCCACACACACTCATGTATTTATCTAGCCTATTTTTAAAACTACACAACATTTTAGCCTCAATAACTGTACTTGGAGTTTGTTCCACTCATCCACAACTCTATTACCAAACCAGTACTTTCCTATATCCTTCCTGAATCTGAATTTTTCCAACTTAAAACCATTGCTATGAGTCCTGTCTAGGCTAGATATTTTCAGCACGTTATTTACATCCTCTTTATTTATTCCTGTTTTTCATTTATACACCTCAATCATATCCCCCCTAATTCTACGTCTTTCTAGAGAGTGCAGATTCAGGGCCCTTAGTCTATCCTCATAGGGAAGGTTTCTGATACATGGGATCAACTTTGTCATCCTCCTTTGTATGTTTTTCAGTGCATTTATATCCATTCTGTAATACAGTGACCAAAACTGTGCAGCATAATCTAAATGAGGCCTAACCAAGGATATATAGAGTTGAAGAACAACCTGAGGACTCCTATTATTTATGCCTCTTGATATGAAGCCAAGGATTCTATTAGCTTTATTGCGAACACTTATGCACTGTTGTCTTGGTTTCAGATTACTGCTAACCAGAACTCCTAAATCTTTTTCGCAATCCGTAATATTGAGATCGACATTATTTAATTTATATGTGGCATGGTTATTGTCCTGTCCAACATTTAGAACTTTGCATTTGTCTATATTAAACTACATCTGCCACTTCTCCAACCACTGTCTGGAAAACCTTCCAGCTCCTGCACCCAACATCTTGCTCCTGGGGGATTTCAACTTAAGGCACCTAAAATGGAGGAATATAGCAAATAATATTGTTGCAGTAATAACACCAGGAGGCAGCTCTGATGAAAACTCACACTCATGCGAGCTTTTAAATCTCTGCACAAAATTCAATTTAAACCAGCAAATAATAGAGCCTACTAGACTGGAGAATACACTAGACCTCATCTTCACTAACAATGATGATCTGATAAGAAATATCACCATATCAAAAACAATATACTCAGATCACAACATAATTGAGGTTCAGTCATGTATGCGCGGAGCCCCAGACCGACATAATGAGATTAGTCACGAGGGAGCATTCACCAAATTCAACTTCAATAACAAAAACATAAAGTGGGACCAAGTAAACCAAGTCCTAACCGATATAAGCTGGGAAGATATACTAAGCAACACAGACCCCAACTTATGCCTAGAACAGATTAACTCGGTAGCACTCGATGTATGCACAAGGCTTATTCCTCTAAGAAAAAGGAGGAGTAGATGTAAAACAGAAAGACACAGGCGCTCCCTTTACAGGCGACGGAAAAGAATAACAGAGCGGCTAAAAGAGGTCAATATATCTGAAATGCGTAGGGAGACACTGGTCAGAGAAATAGCAAGCATCGAACTTAAGCTAAAAGAATCCTTTAGGAGTCAGGAATCGCGGGAAGAACTAAAAGCCATAAATGAAATCGAAAGAAACCCAAAGTATTTCTTCTCCTATGCCAAATCAAAATCGAGAACAACGTCCAGTATTGGGCCCCTACTTAAACAAGATGGGTCCTACACAGATGACAACAAGGAAATGAGTGAGCTACTCAAGTCCCAATATGACTCAGTTTTTAGCAAGCCGCTAACCAGACTGAGAGTCGAAGATCAAAATGAATTTTTTATGAGAGAGCCACAAAATTTGATTAACACAAGCCTATCCGATGTTATCCTGACGCCAAATGACTTTGAACAGGCGATAAATGACATGCCCATGCACTCTGCCCCAGGGCCAGACTCATGGAACTCTGTGTTCATCAAGAACTGCAAGAAGCCCCTATCACGAGCCTTTTCCATACTATGGAGAGGGAGCATGGACACGGGGGTTGTCCCACAGTTACTAAAAACAACAGACATAGCCCCACTCCACAAAGGGAGCAGTAAAGCAACAGCAAAGAACTACAGACCAATAGCACTAACATCCCATATCATAAAAATCTTTGAAAGGGTCCTAAGAAGCAAGATCACCACGCATCTAGAAACCCATCAGTTACACAACCCAGGGCAACATGGGTTTAGAACAGGTCGCTCCTGTCTGTCTCAACTATTGGACCACTACGACAAGGTCCTAAATGCACTAGAAGACAAAAAGAATGCAGATGTAATATATACAGACTTTGCAAAAGCCTTCGACAAGTGTGACCATGGCGTAATAGCGCACAAAATGCGTGCTAAAGGAATAACAGGAAAAGTCGGTCGATGGATCTATAATTTCCTCACTAACAGAACACAGAGAGTAGTCGTCAACAGAGTAAAGTCCGAGGCAGCTACGGTGAAAAGCTCTGTTCCACAAGGCACAGTACTCGCTCCCATCTTGTTCCTCATCCTTATATCCGACATAGACAAGGATGTCAGCCACAGCACCGTGTCTTCCTTTGCAGATGACACCCGAATCTGCATGACAGTGTCTTCCATTGCAGACACTGCAAAGCTCCAGGCAGACATCAACCAAATCTTTCAGTGGGCTGCAGAAAACAATATGAAGTTCAACGATGAGAAATTTCAATTACTCAGATATGGTAAACATGAGGAAATTAAATCTTCATCAGAGTACAAAACAAATTCTGGCCACAAAATAGAGCGAAACACCAACGTCAAAGACCTGGGAGTGATCATGTCGGAGGATCTCACCTTCAAGGACCATAACATTGTATCAATCGCATCTGCTAGAAAAATGACAGGATGGATAATGAGAACCTTCAAAACTAGGGAGGCCAAGCCCATGATGACACTCTTCAGGTCACTTGTTCTATCTAGGGTGGAATATTGCTGCACACTAACAGCACCTTTCAAGGCAGGTGAAACTGCCGACCTAGAAAATGTACAGAGAACTTTCACGGTGCGCATAACGGAGATAAAACACCTCAATTATTGGGAGCGCTTGAGGTTCCTAAACCTGTATTCCCTGGAACGCAGGAGGGAGAGATACATGATTATATACACCTGGAAAATCCTAGAGGGACTAGTACCGAACTTGCACACGAAAATCACCCACTACGAAAGCAAAAGACTTGGCAGACGATGCACCATCCCCCCAATGAAAAGCAGGGGTGTCACTAGCACGTTAAGAGACCATACAATAAGTGTCAGGGGCCCGAGACTGTTCAACTGCCTCCCAGCACACGTAAGGGGGATTACCAACAGACCCCTGGCAGTCTTCAAGCTGGCACTGGACAAGCACCTAAAGTCAGTTCCTGATCAGCCGGGCTGTGGCTCGTACATTGGTTTGCGTGCAGCCAGCAGCAACAGCCTGGTTGATCATGCTCTGATCCACCAGGAGGCCTGGTCTCAGACCGGGCCGCGGGGGCGTTGACCCCCGGAACTCTCTCCAGGTAAACTCCAGGTAATTGTGTCAGTCTATTCAAATCTTCCTGGAGTGCTCTAATGTCCTCGTCAGAATGAATTCGACGGCCTAATTTGGTGTCATCGGCAAACTTGCTTATGTCGCTCTTTATGCCCTCATCTATGTCGTTTATGTAGACTGTGAACAACAGGGGCCCAACACTGATACAATAAAGAGAATTAGGTGGTTTTCACTTGGTTAGTTGAAGCTTATGATGTTGTTATATTTACACTGTCCCAATCTTACATCTGTAATTATTTTTCAAAAATAAATACTGTATTTAACCCCTTCTCCTGTATATATAACTAAATTTCAAAAGAGAGACTTTCATTTTTCTTTTTTGGGCAACCCTGCCTAGGTGGGATACAGCTGGCTTGTCGAAAGAAGTAGAAATGTTGTATTTGAAATCATCTGCCATGAACACATTAAATTTGTGCATAAAGACTGGAAGACATACCTGATCTTACGCAGTTGTGCCAGTAATGAGTTGAGTTGCACCTGTGTGCCGAGGCTCTGCTCCAGCAGCTCTCTGCTGTCAACGTCAGTAAAGACTTTGATGAATTTAGCACCGTAATCCCTCAGATCTGCAAATAAATGTGTTTTGATAGAGGCCTATTTTCCTTGAAGGTGAGTAACACCGTGCTTGATGTTATATAATTATTAGAATAGACTGAGTGTCATGAGGTTATCAGTACATACAGTAGTAGCCCAGAACCTAACCTGCTGTATAAACAGAGCCTTCCTGTACAGCAGTAACCCAGAACCTAACCTGCTGTATAAGCAGGGCCTTCCTGTACAGCAGTAACCCAGAACCTAACCTGCTGTATAAGCAGGGCCCTCCTGTAGAGTAGCTCAGAACCAAACCTGCTGTATAAGCAGGGCCCTCCTGTGCAGCAGTATCCTGGAACCTAACCTGCTGTATAAGAGGAGCCCTCCTGCAGTGTTCTGGCTAACAAGGACATTAATCTGCCTTGCAAAGAATGTTATGTTGTAGCACCCTAATTGTCTCCCACCAAGGTAATGTGACCCTATAAAAAAAACACTTTCACTGCAACAGTTTTGCCAGAAACACATTGATATTGCAATTCAGATGACCCTCCTCACTGCTATATCCCCCATTCCACCTCCAGGACTCAAGTCTGGCTAACTGGTATCCCTGTGTTTCTTAATAAATGTTACCTTGCTCATACTCCAACAGCATGTTAAATTTTCAAAATCACCTGCCTCCACTCACTCTTTTCTAGCATGCTCACACAGGCATATTAGATTTCCAACCCCTTGGAACTCAACCTTTACCCCCTCCTTCCAACCTTTCCTAGGATGGCCCCTACCTTTCCTCCCCTCCATCCCCAGACTTCTCCGCACCCCTTAGTTATCCTCTTAATTTCCAAGCCACCTCAATAACCTCTCCTCAGTTCCACGACTAATACTTCTGGCAACCCCACACCTCCTCATACTCCATGTATAATATTCCCGCCACACATTGCCCTCAAACATAACATCTCCAACTGCCTCCAGCTTCTTCCATCTTCACTGCAACATATAAAACCCAACAGCTGCTCCCGTATCTATGCTGTCCTCTGGCCTGACCTAAGTTCCAATTATAACCTAAATGCTTGTACTGCTGCACTGACCCACATGAAACTAATAATGACCAAAAACAC